>NW_008357033.1:3844573-3859660 GCF_000622305.1 Nannospalax galili | reverse complement strand
TTTATACAAGTTATTTTAAATTTATTTTTCCCTTCAGAGCGATGATAGAACTCATTAGAGATCCCTAAACTTTCATCCAAGAAAAGCTATTCTTTTTAGAGAGTGAGACCAAACCTCTCTTTCTAGTCCTGTTGTAGATTTTTTACAGTATTTCAGGACTCATAAATTATACTTAGAGTCAATGAAGTCATAAGTACATTTCTCTTTTCTGTAAAACTGTATTGAAATGAAAAGGGTACTATTATTGGAGAAAGAATAAGGAAGTAATACAGGTTTTAGAATTAAAAAGGCAGGTTGAAATATGCTCTGCTGCTAACTAGACACACAACCTTTATGAGACAGCACTCCTGAGTTTATAAAACTAGTCAGTAAATAACCAACTCCACAGAGCTGTGCTGATGAATATATGCAAAGAAATCTTGAAGCACAGTACTAGAAACATTGCATTTTTTCAAATTTCTCAACTAAATTTCAATGTTATGTTTAAAGAAACAGATTAACCACTCTTCAAATGTATACAATAAAATAATTCAAAACAGTGCTTCATTGTTAGTCCAGTTTAAGAAATCTGGGAGATCAGCTGGGCGTGGTGGTGCACGCCTTTAATCCCAGCACTCCGGAGGCAGAGGCAGGTGGATCTCTGTGGGTTCAAGGCCGGCCTGGTCTATATAGTGAGTTCCAGGACAGCTGGGGCTACAGGGAGACCCTATCTCAAAAAGACCAAAAGAAAAAAAAAGAAAAAAAGAAAATCTGGGAGACCAAATGTCCTACACATATTATGTCTAGATGATTTTATACAAAACAAAGGGAGGGCACCGACTAACAGGCTTGCACTTCTATTCTAAAATAAAAGATTTTTAAAAAGACATGGAATTATATAATTCTTTTTGAAAACCATGACTCAACTGACTATAAACACTCCAGGAACATTAATAAATGTTATCACAAATTATTAATCTGGGTACAAATATACTACTTTTATGAGGCATATCTCCTTTAATAATATGTGAAATAGTGGGTCTACTAATAAGAATATATACCGTTCTAACTAATCCCATGGAGGTTATGTTTTCTAGCTGTTTAATTTACAACTTTCAGGAATCTTAAGAGTTAGAATTTTATTAATGTTGTTTAATCACGGAAATGTTCTTGAATATTCACCTACATGAACATGAGCCTTTTCTAGTCAATCTAAAAATGAATCTTTATCACCACCCAGGAAAATGCTAATTCTAATTTCTAGCTCAAAGACAGCTTATTTTGCCCAGATGAAGCCATATATTTAAAATGTAATCTGGACCATTATTGAACAAATATTAAAGCAGTGATTTAAACTTACGCAAGTTCGATCTAAACTTATGTTTCTTTTTTTTTTTTTTTTTTTTTTTTTGGTGTTTTTGAGACAGGGTCTCCTGTAGTCCCAGCTGTCCTGGAACTTCCTATGTAGACCAGGCTGGCCCTCAAACTCACAGAGATCCTCCTGCCTCTGCCTCCCAAGTGCTGGGTTTAAAGGCGTGCGCACCACACCTGGCCTAAACTTAAGCTCTTTTTAGGTAGAAAGAAGGGGAAGAGAAGGTCTCATGAGGCTACTAGCTTCAAACTTCTGATATTCCTGCTTTTACCTCCCAAGTGTTGGGATTATGAGTGAGTGCCACCGCTTTCAGTTTGTGAGGTGGTAAACAACAAATCCAGGGTTTTGTGCATATGATGGAAAAACTACCAACTGAGTCACCTCCATGGCTATAATTTATACAATTTTAAGACCCACTTTTAATAAAATACTCTTGCTATGATAATCCAGTGTACTTAGTTTCTTTCTAAATAGCAATCCTGACATGTAGCAAGTTAAAGCAGAGCCTGTATAAATTAAGACTAAGGATGGGGCTAGGGATATAGCTTGGCAGAAAAGTGCTCACCCAGCACGTCAAAGACCCATGGTTGGATCCCCAGCCCTGCCAAAAAAAAGGGAGGACAACTACGAATGAAAATTGTCAGATATACTTGGGAGAATACGGAGTTCAGTTAAGAGCAATTTCTTTCCATCTGCTGCCAATGGAGACAATGAGCTACAGGTGTAAGCCCTAAACCACAACCAGATAAAAAGAGCTAAAAGTGGGCCAGTAGATGGCTTAGAGCATTAAACACTTGTTGTCAAAGCCTGATAACCTCACTTTCACACCTGGAACTCACATAAAGGTAGAAGGAGAGAACTAGCTCCAGAGTTGTCTTCCGACCCTTAGGTGTGCATATCACACATATACAACAGTAAAAAAAAAAAAAAAAAAAAGATAGAAATGGATTATCTACTGAATAGAAGTCACACTTAAACACACTTTGGCTTTCAAGGGTCTCTGATAGTTGGAAAAGATGGGAACAAAAAGGTTGTAACCCAGAATCAGAACTGCTAAAAAGGCATTGTAATAAGTTAGTTCATATTGTTTAAAGCGAAGACTTTACGTTACTCTGTATTTAAATTATCACCAATCCTTCTTAAACATCAGATTTTACTACCTAGCTTGAAAGAATGTTTCAAAGACTATATCCTAATTTCCTTTAAAAATGTTATTAACTGTATTAGTTATACATAATAGTGGATTTCATTAAGACATTTTCACACATCTACATAGTGTTGTGTTTTGATCACACTTACCCTCTTCCTATAACCCTCTGCTGTTCCTTTCCCACTCTCACTAATCCCCTTTTATTTTCCAAACCAGCCTGCCTTCTACTGTCAGGTCTTTTTAAAATTTGGTAACCAATGAGTTTCAATTAGGGTTGCTGCTTATAGGAGCATGGAAACCTTACCAGTGGCTCTACCATTTAAAAAAAATCTCTCTCCTTTTAACTGTGTACACATCCTCAGGGGTGGGGTCCTTTCTAATTTTCAACATTCCTCACAAAAGCAGTTAAGAATCTGCTCTGTTCTTCTTTTAAAAGTGAAAAAAAATAGTCTTTTAATTATTATTGTTTGTGTAAGGGTGCAAATTTCATGGAGTGCTAGTGGTGGTCAGAGGATAACTTCGACTTAAAAAAATACTTTATTTCAATTTTTTTATATGTATGAGTGTATTGCCTGCATGTATGTAAGGGCACCTGAGTCTGCAGAGGTCAGGAGATCCCCTGGAACTGGAGTTACAAATGGTTGTTAGTTGCCATGTAGGTACTGAGAACCGAACCTGGGTCCTCGGAAGCTAGTGTTCTTAACTGCTGAGTCATCTCTCCACCCCCAACTTCTACTTTTACTTGGGCTCTGGTGGCCAAATTTAGGTGGCCTTGCCCACTGAACTACCTCACTGGTTTCTTGCTACTTAGTCTTAATCCTCATCTCAGACTCTTGAGTACAGGCGCGCACCTCCACACCCGGCAATCATTGTTTTTTGTTTACTTTTTACACAAACCATTTTTCTTCTGAGATAATCTGCAAGACCCAAGACAAACTAGCCAATCTAAGTGACTTGGTATAAGAGAATTCCTCAGAGACACAACTCCCCTTCATGACTAGGCAAATTTCCTATAGTAAACAGCTTTTTGGAAATGTTCTATTATTTTATTTTTAAGACAGTTTTTAGCAAAAACCCTTCTGGTAAGGATCTTGTGATCAAATTTCTCAGAAGTTCTTTGACTTGGGACTTTGTCCACATAAACTAAGTAACTCCCATACTTAGGTAAGTTGTGAGATGAAGACTTTCTGTAGTGTGTGCTGCTGGTTCGGTAGCACTGCCCTTCTTTTATGCAGATTCCTGGTGCCCTCCTCCCCTCCATATCCCATACCACTTTGGCTCACCTTTCATGTTCCCAACCCCCAAGAAATAATTTCTGTTCTATGAGGAGAAAGAAAATCTTTAAGTTTGGAGAAGTCATGGAAGACCTGCCTGGAGTTGGAGACTTCATCACATCAAATAAGCTACATGAAGCATCCTCATGTACGTGATGCCAGTGGAGGAGGGCAATGGCAGACACTGAGGAAGGCAGCCTGAATCCAGATCTGAGGATAAGAGAAAAGGGTGTTCTAGGGAAAAGAACTCTACCTAAAGGAAGACCAAATGAAAAGGTCCTATACTTCTGAAAACATCAAAAAGACATTATAGGTTAGAAGGAGTGATCTATTCCTGAGAGACGCCTTGGAAAATATGTAGGACCTCTGGAAATTAAGAAAGTGTCTTCCAAGAACAACTACCAAACACTACCACTATTAAATCCAAAACCAATAACCAGAGTCAAAGAGAGGCAGAGTCTTTTACATCATGTTTCATATTCTCTAGGGAATAAGCAGTCCAACCTTGAATCATATCAATTATAGCATGATTTTTCCTTTAATCTCCTCTAAGTGCTAAATATAGTGATTCATTAAAAACCACAATCTTATTTTTATGCATACAACAGTGCTCTAGAGTATTTAGGGACCAATATCACACAATAATCACAAATGGCCATGCTAACCAGTACCACAAAAACATACACAAAACACACTCCTTCCTACCCAGTCATCAACTGCCTTGTCTCTCATTCAGTAACTTCAAAGGCTTTCAGGTAAAGAACAATGAATACTCACAAATCTGAGCACCAAGAATGCAACAGATATTCCACCTTGGTCAAAGTGGCTCCTGATACACTAATATTCATCAAACTCATTATAAACGCAATGCTATTATATTCTCTATAGAGAGAATGCTAACTATAAGCATCCTATATTAATAAACGCAATGCTATTATATTCTCTATAGAGAGAATGCTAACTATAAGCATCCTATATTATCTCTCTCTCTCTCTCTCTCTCTCTCTCTCTCTCTCAGACACACACACAGAGAAGGACATACCTTTTTACAGGAACTGAATGTGCCATCAGGCAGAAGGGGCCTTCGACGCCTCTCAGGCATAAAAGGTGAGCCAAAGCGAATGTAGTGTTTTGGGGTGGTGCAAATTAACGGGGAATGAATAAGACCCGGTAACATGTTCAGGGTTGTTGCCAATACAGTAGGGTCTGTGGTGATACGCAAAGGACACTCAACAGGACACTCTTGTTTCTCTGCTTTGTCATTCAACCATTCTGTAACTAGATACTAAGGTTAAAAAAAAAAAAAAACAACAAAAACAAAAGATTAGTAAGTGCTGCTGATATAACAGCCAGACAAACCTCATCAGAAATGAGAATGGATGCAGCAACTACAGGGAGGGTGAACTGAGCATTCTAAGTCTAAGAGTATCTTTACTCTTTCCATGCTCATTAAGATAGGAATAATTTCAGTTATCAATCAGTGATTTAAGTTCTGTCTAAAAACATGGAAAAAAAGTAGTAGATGGTTTCACCCTTTCACTCTTCAGCACTAAAATGCTATATCCAGAACTTTCAATCTAATAATGAGATTAGTTTTTTTTTTTTTCCCTGAAGACTACAAGTCCTTTTGTTTTACTAAGACACCTATTGTCAGGCTAAACTTGTATTTGTCACTTACCTTTTTGGTTTTGGGGTATTTAGATGTAGCACGGTTGATATGGGATCCAGTAACTGATATCACAGCTGGGTCAGACCCTGTTAACTGTCTGTTTTCTCCTGAACTGTCCACACTTCCAGCTTCAGTAGGAGTTACTGAGCTGGTACTTCCTCCCTCTTCCAAGGCAGCTTGTGACAGCTCTGCTTGCTGTGCATTGGCCTGCTTCTGGCGCTTTAGTCTTTGGGCTGAACTGGTCCGGTAACGAGAAATTCGACTCTTCGGTCGGGGTCTAGAAGGCTTTGCTGGAGGTGGTTTGGGAATTGGTTTTTCTGCAGCAACATCCTGTAACAATATCAGGTCCAAGTGTTTACCAAAAATTTCTTTAAAAAAAAAAAAAAAAAAAAAAAACAAAAATGGCGACATGCCTTTAATCCCAGCCCCCAGGATTCTTACTAGTAGCCTATGTTGGCCTCTAATTCCTCTAATTTACAATCCTCTTGCCTCAGCTTCCTGAGTACTGGGATTTTTATGTGCCACCTTTAACCCAGCATCAGAAATTTTTTACCTACTTCTTACTTAGTTTCCTATCCATTTAAAGAGTTCCAAATGTGGGGCTGGAGAAATGGCTCAGCAGTTAAGAGCACTGGCTGCTCTTGCAGAGGACCAGGATTTGATTCCCAGCATCCACATGACAGCTAACAACTGTCTGTAACTCTAGTTCCAGGGGATCTGATGCCCTCTTCTGACCTGTGGGCACTGCATGACTTGGGTGCACTTATATACATGTAGGCAATATACTCATATACATAAAATAAAATTAATAAATAAAATAAACAGGCCAAAAGGCAACTATAGGTAGTTACCTAATATGAGTTCTTAAGAGGAAAGAGATTTTGTTTCTTTTCTGCAATATACAATGAGGCTTAGCTCAGATTCATTGCTAGGGTATGAACAAGACAGGTTTACCTGGAGAATCCTATGAAAGGTCAGGTATATAACTAGACTACTCAGAATGGCTTTGAGAGATACCAGGTTTGTTTTTGTTGGGGATGGAGAGACTGAACTCCAGGACTTCTGCATGCTTAGCATATACTCTAATACTGAGCTGTGCCACCAGTCCAGAAACCAAAAACGATTTCTGTGAACTTGTCACTAAGCTTAATTGGCAGATACAGTAACTACCAAGGGTCCTTTGCAGTCTGAAGATCCTTTAGTCATTTGAATTTTGTCTTTACCTATTAGTTCCCTGAATCCCAGAAATCAACTCAACTAATGAAAATCAGTTGGCTTTACTTATAACTGACATTAATACACACAAAGATGGTCTAACCTTAGAGTTATTTCTCTTACCCCAGTTTGGGAAGACCTCCGAGTATTCACACCAATACTTTGTGGGGTGCTTGGGATGGTAATATTTGAAGCAGGGTTGCTAACTTCAGACTCAGGGGCTTCAGTTTTTGTCTCTTCAACAGGTGTGTCTGAGGTGGTGGTAGTAATCTCTACGTCTGAATTGCTCTGCTCTACAGGCTGATCTCGCCGTTTCTTTCTTTTCTCTAGGTTTTCAAAAGCATGAATGATGGCTTCCACCTTCCTATCTTCTCGAGTCTAGTAAAAAATAGCATTAATTTAGATGACGCTTTAAGAAGCACAGTGCATCCATTTTAGAAGTAACACCAATAGAAATCTATAGAAACGCATTTAAACTATTAGTAAGATGACACACCTTTGAACCATAAGAAAAAAATTAAAATTTCATTTAAATATTGGAAATAGTTGTAAAAGGCAAATCCAAAAACTTAAAAAAAGTAGGTGAGCTATTTTTCAATGTTGTAATATAAAAAAGGCAATCAAAACCAATTTTCTACCATAATTTCAGTGTTCGAAAATGAAGTAAATTGTCTTTGAATCTCTCCCAAACACAGATGACTGACAAACTTCTTTAATCCATACAACAGAAGAGTGGAATGGTTCATATGTTGAAGGCATGGATCTCAGCTAGTGAGTACTATTGGGAGGTTGTGAAAACCCTAGAAGTGGGGCCTGTTGCTTAGAGGAAACAAGCCAATAGAGGGGGGGCCTTAAAATGGTATATTCTGGTATATTTGGCACCTTTACTCTTTCTTTGCTTCCTGACAGCCATGAGGTAAGCAGTTTTTCTTTGCAATGCATTCCTGCTATCAATTTCTGTCTTTCTACCAGCCAAAAGCAATGAAGCCTGCAGACCATAGACTAAAGCCTGTCACAGTGCAGCCAAAGTATACTTTGCCCCCTTTAAGCCGTTTTTACTTAGGCATTTCTGACATCGAGATGGAAAGCTAACAAAATCTGTCCTCTAGCTGTTCATTCAATAATGTTTATGTAATAGGCACACTAGGCAAATCCTTTGGCAATTGAGTTACATCACCTCTTGTTTTTGGTTTTAAAATTCTAAAATTCAGCTGGGCATGGTGGCGCATGCCTGTAGTCCCAGAACTTGGGAGGCAGAGGCAGGTGGATCTCTGTGAGTTCAAGGCCAGCCTGGTTTACATAGTGAGTTCCAGGACGCTGGGGCTACAGGGAGACCCTGCTTCAAAAAGACAAAAAAAAAAATCTAAAATTCAACATAAACCAAGGAAACTTTTAAGTCCAACACATTTTGTTCTTCATCAGCCAGTTTTAGGGAAATCAGACTGTTAAAAGGAAACAGCTTAAAGCTACCATTAGATAATAAATGCCATATACTACTGTGGGCATGCCCATATGCAGATAACCTCCAGGTCAAATAAATAAAACGATACAAAGTTAGGAGAAGAGTAGACATGCTATAGGTAGCAAGATTCAGAAAGAGCAAAGACAGATGTTGGGTGGTACCCACCCTCCTGCTATGAGCTGGGTTCTCCTGGTCATCTATAGCCTCTTCTTTTCCTTCTGGTTTTTCTTCTGGATTGTCTACTTCCTTTAAAACAGAAGCACTGTTAGACTATTCTCTTAAGCTCTGAGTAAAATCAATCTGCTTTATTCTGGTAGCATAAGACACTCTAAAAACAATTTCTGATGCTTTAAAGTGTTACTCCTGCAAGACCACATGGTAAACAAAGACGATAACCTCTATTCTCTTTAAACTAAAACTTAGAGAGTAACTGGAAGAATTCCTCTCTTTCTCTCTGTGCACGCACCAAGAATTAAACCCCGGGCCTTGTACATTCGAGGCAAGTGGCCTATGACTCAAAGGATAGTCTTGTTTTACATTTCTTGAGATAGGGTCTTGTTATGCAGACCGGGCAGGTCTCAAATTAGTGATCACCCTGTCTCAGCTCACCCTCACAAGTGCTGGGATTATAGGTGTGTACCACCACTACAGGCTGAAAAAGATATCCTTAATAAAAAGATAAGAGCCTCATTATGCAGCCCTGGTTGGTCTGGAACTTGCTACGTGCCTTGGTACGTACCAAGGTGTCCTTGAATTCAGAGATCTGTCTCTGCTTTCTGAGTGCTGGGATTAAAGGAATGTGCCACCACACCAGGCCCTGAAAGGATGTTCTTGATATTATGAAGCAAAAAGAAAACGCACGAATGCACACTTATGGTGCTGTAAAGAGCATTAAACATTACTATAGCTTCTCTAAAACAACACATGGCAACCTGGAATCTACTTCATTTGGAGAGGAATGAGATCATACCATCCTGAATTGACCAGGGATATTACCTCATGGTCACTGGACACAGTTACTTTTTCTGGAACTTCTTTTTTCTCCTCTGGAGCCTCATTCTGCTGCTCCATCTCGAGCTCTTTCCGCCGTGCTTTTCTACGTCTGGTCTCTGCTCCAATGGTGGGAAAGCTAGGAGGTGGTGGGAGTGGCAATTCTGCAGCATTAGGATTTCTTTTCTGTATAGGGCAATTGCGGTTTCCTTTGTGACACGCACAGTCCACTTTATAATTACTGCACCAAAGAAACAATCAAAAAGAGTCTTGGTAGTCTTGAAAACAGACTACATATCCATCTTTTCTTTTGAGACAGGGTCTCCCTGTAGCCCCAGCTGGCCTGGAACTCACTATATAGACCAGGTAGGCCTTGAACTCACAGAGATCACTTGCCCTTCCCATGCTGGGATTGAAAGTGTGTATTATCATGCCTAGCTTATCCACTCATTTTATTAAAACATTAGTGTATTCTTGCCGGGTGTGGTGGCGCACGCCTTTAGTCCTAGCACTTGGGAGGCACAGGCAGGCGGATCACTCTGAGTTCAAGACCAGCCTGGTCTACATAGTGAGTTCAGGTCAGCTGGGACTACAGGGAGACCCTGTCTCAAAAAGACAAAAACAAACAAAAAAAGAAACATTAGTGTATTCTTTTTCTCTGGTGTTATGAATCCCCTCAATAAATAGTCTTTCTCTATATGTCTCTATCTCTAAACCTATGTACAGTAAGTAGAAAGGAAAGCAAGCCCCCATTAAATTTCAATGCTCCCTACTGCTTTTCTTATATTTAGCAGGCAGTGAACCAGTGATAAGAATCTAAAGTGGCCACCATCACTGGATCCTTACTTTTACTTAATATTCTTTTCTTTTTGGCTATGCTAGACCAGTCTACTGCTCAGCTACATAATCAGCTCTCTATTAACACCTTTTTTTCTTATACCTAGGATAACCAAAACTTGTCATATAAACAAATTTTCCCAAACACCAAAGACAGCATCTACTTTATGAAAGCTATTGTATACCATGTATGAGTTACATCTATTTCTTTGTCATATGCATCCAGATTACATGCCTTGCATGGAAGGGGTCAATCTTTATAATTCTTATTCTTCTGTGGAGCTCTGGTCCAGGTACTGTATGTATGTCACTGCAGTATTCAGGAACACTGCATGAATAACCCGTCTTTTCTATTCTTGTTAACAAGTCATATAACCTATCACCTTTGTCAGGATACTTATGAGCACTGTCAAAGTACTAAATCTTTCTTAAAAACAAAAACAAAAAACCACTTTTTTTGCTTCATGATTTTTAGACAGAAAACACATTCCTCATGTAAAGACTATACAAAGGAAAAAACAAAAAAAAAAAGCAAGATCTTAAAAAGCTCAAGGTGGGTCGGGTGTGGTGGCACATGTCTTTAATCCCAATATTCAGCAGGACTGCCAGAGGCAGGGAGATAACTGGGAGGTGATGGCCAGCCTGGTCTACATACAGAGTTCCAGGCTAGCTGGGAATACAGGGAGACCCTATCTCAAAAAAATACCCATCTCCCCAAAAAGCTTAATGTATAAGAAAAGGCTATTCATGCTAGTAAAGGTTTCTGAGATCTTACCAGTTACTATATTCATAATCGAATGCAATGGTGACTTCAGCATCCTTGGTAATTGCAGATACAGCATAGATACATAAGTGAATCATCCCATCTGCAATCATGTGTCTCACCTGTGTGAATCAGGTTTATGGTTAGGTTTAACATGAGGACTTAAGTTTTCCATAAATGGAAAGTCTTTGACCCAAATAATTTCTAACCATTTTTTGAAATATTTTATTTATTTATTTTTTTAGTTTATGTGTTATGAGTGTATTGCTTGCATGTGTGTAAGTGCACCCGTGTCATGCGATGCCCCGGAGAGGTTAGAAGAGGTCATCAGATCCTTTGGCACTGGAGGAATGGAAGGCTGTTAGCTGCCATGTAAGTGCTGGGAATCGAACTTCCGTAAGAGCAGCTGGTGTTCTTAACTGCTGAGTCACCTCTCTAGCCCCAATTTCTAACCATTTGAGTAGTCTGTCTAATATCATCATTTCATATGAAATTATTATACAGTAGGAACCCGACAATGTATTAGACTTCTTCAAAGAGAGAAACCTGAAAATATTACAAGTCAGGGTAAAAATCTTTGCCTTATATCTTATAGATATCTGTGTTCTTCTATAGAATTAAAATTCCTTAGCTTATAAAGCTTTGTGAATCTTACTGCACTTGATATTATTGCACTGACTAATAAATATTAGAAATGTCCAGAATCTTCCTTATAACACTGGTTCATAAAATCTACAAAAGTGAAACCAAATGACTTGGTTGGGCAATTTCCACCACATGGCCAATTCAACTTAAATGGATTGACTTCTTATTCAGACTTATTTTTTAGCAAATACTAACTTGCTCTTTCTCATTTCTGTCCTTTCTAAAGAAAATCTTTTCCTTGTCCCCATCACACCTCCATAAAGACACATTTTCATTTTTCATCTCCTGCAATTAAAAAAAAAATCAAAACTAATAGCTACAGACCTTTATCTGGTTGATGTTTTCAGATTGTTTCTTCAAGTAAACTTGTCCTTTGGTGGTTCCATTGAAAGGGAAGTTGCTAAGGATATCTTACCTCTGCATTTGGTGTACATGATCTTCTGATGAACCGAGCATCGTTACCGAAAGTACGAGCATCCACACACATCTCTACACCATTGAATTTTGAGTAGAAGAGCACAAAGGGATATGGTCTACGGATATAATTAAAATTCCTGTAATTCTCACACAAACAAAAGGCCACTCTATGACTACAAATATGATGCATATGCAGAAAAAAGTAGCAGTCACTTGTAATGCCTAAAATTGGAAAAACCTCACACGTTTTTCTGCTTTTGATTAAAGAATAAGCACAAAGAAAGGAATGCTGGGCTTGGAAAGTAGTCATCGTCACTTTATACACTAAACATCTTGCAGATTTATGTGCCCTTTTCCACAAACAGTAGTCAGAAATGAGTTTATCTGAATTGTTAGCTTTTTCTGAGAAACACCCCAACAACTAAGATGATTTTCATAGCAATACTGGTCAGCCAGAACCACGAAAGCCCTCAGTGTTCAATGAGTGATGCTCTTACTTTTTGAAGAAATGTCCATTGACCTCAAATTGTTGTCGTAACATGACTTTCCCACGATATTCTATTATAAGAGTGTCCAAAGCTAAATCGCGCGCAGCCCTCAGAATTTTTCGGTGTTTTTGAACACGAGTGACTCTTCCCAGCTGTAACTGAATAAAACCAGAGTGTCAACATTCAAGAATAGCAACAGCAGTGTAGCGAACATTTAAAATATTTCATTACTATTGAAAAAGCACCACTATTTTTGGGTTTTATCTGAACGCTATTTAGCTAGGAGATCAGAAAGTTTTCATTTTCATGTAAGTGAAATTTCTAGGGAAGATGTTCCACCTACTGAACCGACTATCCCAGAAAAAGCATGATCAGAGAAAAACATTATCACTTAAGATTTTAGCTGCTTTGCATTTAAGAATGAGATGAGCTTTTAATAACTCAGAATTTTTATCTACTTCCATTTCTATTAATCTATTTTTATTAATAAAGATATTTCTAAAATATATATCTAGAGAACTTCTAACCTGGTTTTGGTTAAAGATGATCAGCATTTAACTAATTGTTATAAGGTCTTGTACATTGGCAAGAAACAATTCCAACCCGTACTCTCTCTTGGGTTCTAAAAATCTCCATTTCTTAGTGCCCTTAATGCTTTGGTTCTTACCTGCATTTGGGAACCAATTACTGTATTATTACAGGCCAGTTCAGTCTTATTGATAGTATCTAAAATAGCAGGTTTTCCCACAAATTCCTTGCTAGAATGTAGATGCTGTTCAAGGGCATTCTGTACATCTGCACTGTACTGATTAGTGAAAGCTTCTTCATACTGATCAGTCCATAGTCTTATCCGATTTTCCCAGCCCTCAGTGGTATTTTCATCTAAATTCTGTGCTTCAGAGGGAGAATTCTGTAGAGAACAAAGGTTAAGCAAATTAATAAGAGGCCATTCAGAAATATAGGGGACATGGTATGTCCTATGGCATAAGAGTAACAGACTCAAGGGATTTAGCTTCTACTGCCAATCTGTAAGGCTGTGGACAATTTCTTCAAGTGGTGAACTCGAGTTTGCCCACTTATAAAGTGAGAAATTTATGTAGTCTATAACTTCACTCATCACTGATTTAATGATCATTTTAAGTCATAAAAATATAATTTGTTCCTATTGAAAAATTGATTATTTTCAAGTTCCTAGGAAATCTTCATTAACACACGGACACTTAAATTATCATAGTTCTTAAAATTTGAAAATGGATTAATGCTCGTCTCTGTTAGTAGGCAATACAAATGGTTTTCTTCTTATTAGGAATAAAAAGGAGAATATTTTTGTTTTGGGTAACCTATTACTTTCATTATATAATACTAGTTCATATGTTATCATCATCTATTTTTTGCACTTTGAGAAATGTAGATATAGTCATTCTAAGTAATCTGAAGAGGTGAAGCAAGAGAATGGTTGGAGGGAATAGAGAAAATGTCTGAGAGTTATGTAAATGCTTTCTATAATCCTCTAGGAAAAAACTGCCCTCTATGGTGACAGCAATGAGAAAAGGTTATTTTATCTAAACAATGTTCTATGTGCTTGAGCTACAGAGACTCAGCTTAAGTTTGATCCATGTTCTCCACTGTGTTTTAAGATTTGCAGGGCCAACAGAAAACAAACACACTGACAGTGAGAGATATGCTATTGATGATTAAAAGGAATAGAAATTACAGTAACCAAAGCTACCTGAAAATTCATACAAACTTGCAAAAGGAGGTTCAACAAAATTAAATAACATTTTCTATGAATGCTACAGAACACCGATGCCTACTGTAATAACCACTTTCTTTCATCTCTTTTGTATCACTCCTGACTGCTGTCTACAATCTTTTCCCCAAGGAACAGAAAAATCTGAAAAAAAGTGAACACCACGGGTTTTTACACTTTTCACTAGGGCCGAAAGACAGAACAATAAACAAAGACATCCTAGAAACATCTAAAACCAGTACACTGTGAACATCTCCTGTTTGTTGTCAGTAGTAGCACAAATTCTGCCAGCAAAAGGTGTTTCTAAAATTGGGCATTATGGGGACCTGAACAATATTCCTAAGTATTAGACATTGATTATCAATCTTAAACTTACAACTTGTTAAACATACTCTATTTTGAACTCTTTGCTGGTGTATTAGATATTGGCTAATCTGTTTACTATCATCCCTTGGCACTAGAGATCTCATGTGAGGTTTGGAGAAATGGTTCTCAACTGGGAACTGGGGACAATTAGCCTTCTGAAGACATTTGATTGCCACAGTATGTGTGTGTATTTTATTCTATCCATGTGTATATGCCAGGGATGCTATTAAATATCACAGAAAGCAAAGGCTAGACCCTTCTGCCACACAGAATTACTTGATCCAAAAATGCAAAGAAGAAACACTGGTTCATTTAAATTCAGCAATTTGTTAGTTGCATCTGGGCATATCGGTGTGCACATGGCACATGCTCTTGTGGAGATCAGAAGGACAACTTTTGGGCGTTCTCTCCTTCCACCATGTGGGTCTCAGGGATCAAACTCAGGTCATCAGACTTGGTGGCAAAAGCCTTTACCTCCTGAGCCATCTCACTGGCTCAAAACACTGGTTTAGGGTTAAGACTGATAGGTAAGCTCTTGACTTTGAGAGCAAAAGTCCAAATGCTAATTTTGTTCTACTCTTACAGCTTTTTATCTTCAGAAATGTTCACATTAATAATTGTGAGAAAAAAATTTATAACCCAAATTGAAATTGTAAGATAATAAACAAAGTAAAATAATTTTGTTTGCCACTGAGATTTTTTTTTTTCTT
>NW_008357033.1:3833525-3844525 GCF_000622305.1 Nannospalax galili | reverse complement strand
CAGCCCAGATTGTTCTTGGAACCCTGGCACTCCTCCTGCCTCAGCCTCCTGAGTGCTGGGACTACAGGTGTGAGCCACCATGCCCAGCTTTTTAAAAAAATATTTTATTTATTATTTTTATTTTATGTGTATGAGTGTATTGCCTGCATGTATGTGAGAGTACCCGTGTCGTGCAATGCCAGAGGCCAGAAGAGGGCTTCGGATTTCCTGGAACTGGAGTTAAGGACGGTTATAGCCGCCATGTGTGTGCTGGGATTAAACCTGGGTCCTCTGCAAGAGCAGTCAGTGCTCTTAACCACTGCGCTGTCTCTCCAGCCCTGCCCTGAGATTCTGTCAACCTCTTGAAACTGGTAAGCAAACCTAAAGTTTACGAAAAGTCTCTTGAAGAACCAGATGGTAGCTTTCCAAAGTTTTGAAACTCTAAATTTACTTACAGCAATTGGCTGATTTAAGAAAAAGGGGCTTTATAGGTCTATAGTTAGCCCCCAAATTCTATTCAAAGGTCCTTTTTAGCAAATAAAATGAAAGGAGAAGTTAAAATAAAATTGGTTACTTTCAGGAGATGGGTCTCATTAAAGAAATAATGACTATATAGTGCTTCCAAACATCTCGGGCTGGGTATGATGGCATACACCTTTAATCCCAGCACTTGAGAGGCAGAGGCAGGCGGATCTCTGTGAGTTCAAGGCCAGCCTGGCCTACATAGGGAGTTCCAGGTCTGCTGGGGCTACAGGGAGACCCTGTCTCAAAAAGACTGAAAAAAAACCAAAAAACAAAAAACCCCCCACATCTCAGGCCTCTGAAGCTCTGTGGCTGTTATATTTTCTCCTAGCTGCAAAAGATCACACCTTCAACTATCAGATCAAATGCTACTTAAAATCAGTGATATCAATCATACTGGTGTGTCAAATAAATATAAAGTAATCCTGACAAGGTTTATCCTTTCTTGAGATGTTATTTTTATTTTTACATATTGGCCAATTAGAAAAATTCTGTTTTTATATCTTTTGCACATTTAGGGATATGAATACTCATAAAACTAAACTATTTAACTTAAATTCTAACTAAAACGTTGGAAGTCATAAATAATGATTTGGAAGGTATGCTGCTCTATATTTGCACAAGTAAAAGCAGATACTAGACAGTATAACCAAATCCCCTTTCTGCAAACTGTCTTTAATCAACCAGTACCTTAAAAAGAAACAGCAAAAATCAGCATCTAAACAAGCACTGAGCATCTCTATTCTCCAACCTCATAAACTCTTATTTGATAACTGAAGGAACATACTAGCGATACATGAATATTCTCCACCAAATGGATATGACAAGAAAAACAGTTCTATTCCAGTAAGACCAATTCTTATCAATAACACAAATGTCCTTCTAATGAGATATCCTTCCAAATGGTGATTAAAAGCCCACATGTTACCAAGGGTGGGTTCACAAGAGATCCTCTTATTACCGGAAAAACCATACTCTTGATGTTGAGTTCAATCACAGGAACGAAATACACCATCCTCTTTTTGTTTGACAAAAATGTGACTTACTCCTCCGAACCCTGACAAAGGCAACTAATGAAAAGCCAGTAAATCAAGGCTGATTATAGAAAAGGGAAAATATTTCAGAAAATAGTCAAGAAAATCTGCTTTGGAGAAAAGCTATGAAAACTGAATGGCAATAATTACAAACTAATGAAACACAGACTCCCAAGATTCTCAGACCATCAATGTCAGAAAGAAGCTGGCCAAAATGCAAGATCACAATGAAGTAAAACACAGCATCAGGGAAGATTACCCCTTACCTTCATCCGCAAGGACTTCCGGGATCCCTCTCGAAATGCCTATCCCAAAGAGGAAAACAAGTAGAACAAAACAAAACTTGGTACCAAGAATGACAGTTATACCTATGAGACTAAAACTAAGGCACTAACTAGTATTCTATTCTGTCCCCTTTTCTCTGTGTAACAAATATAATGGGATACCCCAAACTACCAAGAATAGGGAAAGCTCAAAGGCATCAGTGAATACTAATATGAATTCCAATACTTTCTTTGGTGGAACTAGATAACTTACAGGGAAGAGCATGCATAGCTTAACTTCTACATGCACCCCTGACACAGACAAAAAGTAATTAAAATCTGTAAGTTGCAGATTTACCAGCTTTGAAACTAAGAAGACCAATCCCCTTTACAAGGGGTGGGCAAGTCACCTAAGAGCAACAAAGTTGCTGTGATGGGGGAAGAAAGAACAGAAAACAAAAGAGGTTTCTCCTGGAGACCTTTTGGCTAAGAGTTCATGAAAGTGACCACCAAACTAAGGAAGCCTAGACTATTCAAGAGATGTTTCTAATTTTTTGTTGTGTTTCTTTAGACACAAGGAAAAACCAACCATCAACCCAATGACACAAGGAGGGCCATGTAACCAGGACAAGAATTTCAGACCACTTTGGGTCTGAGATATAGGGAGATACTGTCAAGATAGTGGAAGCTTAGACTCGAGGCTGTAACACATACAGGTTGTGCCAGGTATGGCTGGAATTTCATACCTGGGATGGGGTCTGGAGAAGAAACTGAGCCAGTAGTGATGGGAAGGTGGGTCAAAAGAGAGATTGGTCTATATGTGCATAACACAGATTAGCTGATTTTTCTAAGTAGAGAAAAAAGTGCCCCAGTATCTGGATCAAATTTCTAAAAGAATTTTTGAGCCATTTCAGACATATTTCTATTTAAGGCATTTCAAACTCCCATACCTTGGTTTTCTTCGTCTTTGGTGCTGTGCGACCCTTTTCTGGACTCTTTTTCCGCTTCTTGGGTTTGGTTCTTCTAACAGTTAAGGTGATGCTTGTAGGTGTGTGCTGTGTTGCTGTGTACAACACAGTAGAAGGAGAAAGCTCCTCATCCCAGCTTTCTGTGGCACTGCTATCCCCACCTGAAAAAAGGTGATGTCGTAGTTCAGGTGCTGTCAGCAGCTTATTCTGTTAGATGTGCCCACATCTGATTCTACTAATCATTCTATCATCCATAAATCAACATATATGCCCACCTTTCTTAAGAAAGTAAGATTCTTTTTGTCACTGGCATTATGTATATAAGACACTCTATATTCCATCTACCTTTCCTTTCAGGTAGCCTGCAAGCTCTACACCTGGATAGCTTAATGAAAAGGGAATCTATATATTTATTTACTTTTGGTGCTCGCAAAGAATAATTTGACTGTTACAAGACTAAAATGTTTCCAGACAGAACTGCACATTGGTCTTGAGGACTTCTTTATGTGAAAATAGCTGTAGACATTAGGAATTTAGAATGGAGAACACTTAAATCACAAAGTATTTACATGTCAATGTGGACTTATATTATACCATCCTCTGCTTACCTGATATGTTGTCCTGCTTCCGCCGATGAAGTCTAATAACCTTCCCCCTGCTCATTCCCCTAAAGAGGGAAAATAAACTTAAAGTAGTCCTTCTAACATCATGCAGCACATCACAGCATACATGGGAGGAGTGTCTCTGCGTACACTACCCCCTCCCTCCCACCTACCAAATGTTTCCAGGACATTAAATTTCATATCAAATTCAATAGCTTTAACATCAATCTCTCATTCCTTGTTGTCAGCAATTCTCACCTAGTGCAGAGAATTCGAGCCAAGGAGCACTAAGGAATCATCTACATTAACAAACACAAGAAAGAATACTTTGAGCTTTTCCCTACTGATAAGAAATCCTAATCCCAGCAACCCAGGTTTGAATTTAGATGGAACAGGATCTTACCTGCACTTGTCACAGTTGAGAAGGAAGCCATCCTGAGAAAGACCACAAGGACACCAGGTAGGAACAGTCTCTCCTTCAGAGTTCGGGCTGTCTCCACAGCGTTCCTCTACGGGCGACGGCAGGCCATTCAGGTCAGAACGAGGGATGATCGTCTGGACAGGGGGAGAAGCAGGAGGTGTCGGAGGAGGAGGGGCTCCGTAATTATGATCCTGAAAATAAGATTTTTTAAATCAACAGTGTCCAAACACTGGCCCCTCTCTCCCCTAAAGTATGGTACATATGGAAAGAAAGAAGAAAGTAGTACCCTTTTGTTTTTTGGCTTCAACCAGGAAAGTGATAAAACAAAATGCCAAGGTCAACTGGGACATAAAAACAAGAACAATGATGCAGGGCTAGACGTCCGCTGGAGGCAGGGAAGTGCAAAAGGGGCAACTTCGTCATGCTGCATATAAACATTTCAAGAAAGTCACAATGTATAAGAATGGATTACACTCCAGGAAGATCACTGCTCTGGAGAGAAACAAGTGCATACTCACAGCATAAGGCAGTCCTCGACACCCATGCCTCTGAGTGGTCCCATAATTATGAGTGGAATACACGCTCTTCTCATTAACTGCTGGACTAGCCTCCACAGATTCAGGGCTGCACAAAGGCGAAAAGCAACGCATGATAGCATAACACCTACTCTTCTCTTAAACTAACAGTTCAATTCCCATTCTAACCCCTTCTCTATCCACAACTAGCTACTAGAATAAGAAAGAACTTAGTCAAACAATTGTTTAACATAACTAAGCCTATAAATAATGGAAGTGTTATTGAATGTGGATTTGTGTGTAACATGAAGCCAGTACAGGCAGATGTCTCAAGGCAGGCACCTGGGATACAAGGTGTCCCTAATGACAAACACAAACGTACCAGCAGAGCGGGGAGTTTCCCCTAGAGAAGCCACTCTGGGCTGGTTTAGACTCAGAACTATTCTTCTTAATTGGATCTCTTAATACTTCCATGAAACCTCACATGACATTTGCAGTGAGTGAGATGATGAAAGTGCCTTCTGCACTGCCCCAGGGACCAGGCCCTCTTCCATTCACTACCAAGACAGGATACCCTGAAGAAAGTACAGGCAAAAACAATGGCATCTTATATTTATCACACCTCTCATCTTGACGAGCCCCCAAACACCTTTCACATATTAGAATTTCTCATCCACCAATGACATGCAAGCATATCAAGGATACAATTGTTTTAACAGCTGCATGGTAATACCACATAATTTCAAAATAATCAAAACTGAACTTGGAAGCTTGTTAGTCTTATGATAAATAGTAATAGAAGCTAACACTGTGAGTCACCTATTACATATATTAATTCATTCAATCTCTGAGACTATTAAACATGGTAAACAGCACTCCCCTTTTTATAGAAAGGGAAGTAAAGCTGAGGTGGTGAGATTACATGGTTTTTCCAAGTTCGTATGTTGACAGAGCCAGCATTTAAAATAAAGATGTCTAGCTCCAAAGCCTGTTTCCTTTTCCACTATGCCTTGCTTGAAAACCAGGATTATGTTCTATCTTTAAAACTATATGAGACCTTTATTGACCTTTATTAATCAGGCTTAGTAAAAAGCTTGTTTTTTTTGTATCCTCAATGAGTGGAAAATAAACTGTTCAGGTACAATATTTAGAATCACAAATGCACTCAAATTTATAAATTCAACATAAGCTTTACTTGATAACAAAAGGGCATACATAGCCAAGGATAAAATTGTAGTGTTTTTTTGTTTTTTTTTTTTAAAGAACTTCAACTTTGCTATCTGGTTAGGTTTTAAAGAATTCTGAAGATAAATTAAGGAATGTAATTGTATGACTCGGCAGAAATGAAATGGATTATCTGTAACTTGTATTAATTAGAACAGAGATTCACCTATTGGCAAATCTAAGGATCAGTATTAACTCAACCTTGGAGATCAAGTTTTTTAGGGAATCAAACAGCTCACACTGTTTGCTTCAAATAACATTCTTCCTGCTACAAGAATATACAGTATTGAGCAGGAATAAAGTGTCCAATTCAATGTAGAGCATGAGAAGTGAGGGATAAAAGACAATTCTGAGGTATGTATCCAACTCACCTAGTTTTATGCTCCAAAACTGTGAGAAGGGATCTTACTAATAACAGCAAAGGTATTTTCTAGGTGGAGAAGAACTTTAGACACAGGAAAGTATTCTCTGTTAGTGAGGTGCATGCATTTTATTACTTGACAGTATCTGCAAGATGGGAACTGGAAGTGGGGGTGAATTGGGGTGGGATATATCAAGAATGCAGGTCAGTATTCTTGAGAAAAGGATGATCTGAATATGGGTCACTAAGAGGCAATCAGCTGAGGATTAGGAAACAGGTAGGGTTTCCTAAATGAAACCAAAAGCAGACAAGCAGTAATAAAATGAAGGTAGAATTTAGTTTCTATGATGGAAAGTTAAAAAGAACGCAACGGATTTATACACTTAATTTACTAAGTATGTTACTAGATAAATAATCCAAAGGACTGAACATATCTTTATGTAGAGATTTTATACCATTAAACACATGGGGTGAAGTAAGACAGTTGTTTTTATTAGAAATGGATTTTTTGGTGGGGGCAGGAAAAAATAAAAGTTGCATGAAATAAAAGATGGCCATGGAGATGGAGCTATGTTGGTTATATCTTACCCATCTCCAAACTGGGTAAATATGAACATATGCACTTCATGTGCAAGTCTAGGGAATAAAAAATAAAATGTATATTGTGGAGGTTAACAGGCCATCCTACTGCTTAACAGTACGTAGTCAGGCACAGCATTTTAATACATTGCTATGCATACCTAATCTAAAATTTAAACACATTATCTTTGATGAGGAAACTTACAATGTCTATACTGGTTAGAGATTAAATAACATAGGCATTGACATACACATAAATTTTTATGCATTTTTACAAACATGGATTAAGAATTTACAGTTATAAGGGCTTGAGTATATGTAGCTCAGTGGCACAGTGCTTGTCTAGCATGAGGATCTGGGTTCAAGTCCCAGGACAGCAAAAAACAAAACAAAAATATTAGGATTGCTGTCATTAGATAAATACTTCATCCATGTATGATTATAGCCTTTCTCCTATGATTAAACTGCTGTGACATTTGGTACATACAGAAAAACCAGGCTCACAACAGATATATTTCATCATGTTCAAATTGCTGCTACTTACAATGCCACCTCTTAGAAAGTGACTGAAATCTTCCTTTTGTTACATTTATAAGTTTTCTGTGTGTGTTTGTGTGTGTGTGTGGTGTATCAGTCTCCATAATGCTACAGCCAGATTTAAAATCCCATGAGGTTGAGGTATAGGTCTTTTCCTTGGTTAAGTATTTGCCCTTAGTACCAGGTTTAATCTTAGAGTCAGTAGAACAATGGATTAGGGACAATGAAACATGGACAAATAGCACTAATAATTAATACCATAATAGTACATAAGCTGTTGGATATTCTCCTCTTCATAAAACTATTCAATAGTACATAAGCTAATGATTGACATTCTCTTCATAAAACTGCTCAACAGGAAACCGTAAAATTGGTTGTGACCCCAGTTTCTCTGGGGGGACTGAATGAAAAATGTGCAGGAATTTCTAAGGTGTAACACTGTAGTCAATATATGGACCAGAAGCACTTTCATTTTTGCAGTTACTCCTGGATTCCCAGCAACATTTATGGGCAGTTATTACTTTGGGGAAAATACCAGTTATAAGAATAACTGCTTTGAGTCTTTTTTTTTTCTTTTTTTGGGACAGGGTCTTCCTGTAGCCCCAGCTGGCCTGGAACTTACTATGTAGATCAGGCTGGCCTTGAACTCAAAGAGATCCACCTGCCTCTGCCTCTGGAGTGCTGGGATTAAAGGTGTGCGCCCCCACACCCAGCGAGTCTTTTTTTTTTTTTTACTTATCTGATTCCAAATTTACTAGTCTAACCTCTTTGTTTCTCATAAATATTAATGCTGCCTACTTATATGTAGTCTGTTAACATTGCAGCAGGTTAATATCTGGCTTTATAAAGATTTATAACCACTATACTGGACTGGCTAATACAGGAATACTTTTAACTAGTTTATTTTGGGGAAAAGTTATACAATTGGAAGTCTCAGGTAATAGCATAACTAAATATTTTTGGCATGCAAAAAAATAAAATTTCTAGAAGGAAGACAATTCACTTTTCCCTAACCCCCCCATTCCCTCTTCATTTTTATGAGAATATGCTTAAAAACTTTCAATTTCAGACTACCCCAGAATATTATAAACTACTTTCTAGGGTAGCTTTAAGTCTTCCTCTTTAAGGAACCCAATAAACAGGTAACAGAAGGTAGCTTTATGAAGAAATATACATGCTCTATAATAATATTCTGTTTTATGGACGAAAACCACTATTAATGAAGAATGCCATTCAACCCAGAATTCTGGTACAGTTGATGTGCTTTGCTGAAGTGGTAAGAATTCCCAGGGACTGAAAATGGCAAGAGAAACGGGAATTAGAGCAACACCCACCTCACTCAAGAAGTGGCTGTGGGATCAAGAGTCTGAACTGGACCTGAACATATTCAAAACACCAGGATTTTTCCAGCCCAGACCCTAATCCCTGGTACTGCCTGGAATAGACTTGGCTTCTGGGGGTGTGCTGCCCCCTAGGCCCCTTGGGTCTCTTTCGCTGGACTTTCACATCCTGGTGTAGTGCCACTTCGTCTTGAAAGGTAGGGGGCTTCCACTTCCTTTCTGTAAGCAAGGAAGATTGGGTACAAGGGAGGTAAAAGGACAAGAGGGGGGAATCTGTGAGCAGGGGGAATCTTGGACAACTTAAAAGAGAAGGGATACAAAAGGCTAAAAAATTTAAAACTGAATATATAAAATTGTATAATGAAGGCCTACCTTCATTGTCATTTGGCATTTAAATTCTTCAAGAATTGAGTCTATTTTAGGGATTGGGCTTTTCGACAAATTCTGAATTCCTAATGCTGCTCTTAGCTGAAAAGAAAGTTTGGTACCACTGATTTTGAAGGTCCTCTTTCTAGGCAATGAATATTATTAAAAATAGGTGATACTGCTCTCCATATCTTCTACCCCAAAAGTCAGGAAGTCTAAGCAATCTACCCATATAAAGTTTCAGCCCCTTTACTCTAGAACAATGGGAAATACATAGGAAGAGGCCTTCAAAGAAAATCAGTTGGAAAGAAAACCTCCTATCTTTCTCCATCAGAATAATCATTAACTCTTCAGAAGCAGTGGTAACACTTACTTCATTTCAATCCTCCCCACCCATCAAAACAAAGAAAAATGTAATCATCACTTTACAACTTTAATTCTATTAATTATTTATCCAGAAAACCCTCCTTAAAAGCTTCTCCCTCCCCCAATTCCTTTGTCCTTGCAGCTTCTATAGGGGAAGGGAGGAGGGTAAGTCTAATGTTATTAGAAGTGGGACAGTTTTGGTTAAGAAAATATTGCATATCTTATTAACGACCCAGAAGAAAATCACCTCCACACAAACCTGCAGTAATCCTATTATCTAGGAAGCAGCACTTACTCTGATCCAGCAGCCATATCTGAGTAGGATGTATCTGGTGTGGTGACTCCCAGAGGGATTGCAATGCTCATGACGTCCAGAACAGAAGAGAGTGGAAATCACGGGGTCCAATTAATGGAGATGGACCACTCTGAGAGTGGGGGCGAGCTGCAGAGCCTCAGCCAACATGTTATGGACATGAGGAATCCTGCCACAGAAAAAAGAAAATATCTACTAACATAGTTCTTTAAATTTATCCTAAATGCTGAATATTTTTCTATTGTTTGAGTAACACATTTTTTATGTGTCTGTGGTATATGTATGTCAGTGTGTGGGTTCAAGTACCTGTGTGTGCAGTGCAGAGGAAGATATCAGTGTCTTCTTCTCTGACTCTTAATCTTACTCCCTTGAGATAGGGTCTCTCACCGACCTGGAAACTTAGTTTTTGGCTAGGCTGGTTGAACAGCAAGCTCCTGGGATCCACCTGTACCCTACCAACCCTGTGGTAACAGGCATGAACAGCTATGTCCAGCCTCTTACATGGGTGTTGGGTACCTGAATTTGGGTCTTCATGCTTACATAGCAAGCATTCTTTATCACTGAGCCATCCGTTCAGCCCCTTGTAAATAAAGCTTTTAAAGAATTTGGGTTTATTAGAACTAATTCCTTAATGTTTATCTACAAAGGAAGCAAAAAGTTATGCTTACTTTTAAATTTCCATTTCAATTTTTTTTCCCTTTCTGCCAGAGGGAAAACAAGAGACTGCCTGACTTACTAATAAGCACATCTTCTTCCCTCTTTAACTACCTGCCCGTCAGACAGTTTTGATGGTTATCCAAAATACCCTAGCTTACTCTTTAAATAGTTCCATTTAAACTTTCTTTGTAAGCCACAAATAAATACAGCTTTGCCAGCACTCAGTTATTTCTTCTGAAGTAAACCTCACAGATGAGGGGCTAGAGAGATGGCTCAGCAGTTAAGAGCACTGACTGCTCTTGCAGAGGACCTGGGTTCAATTCCCAGCACCCACATGGCAGCTACGAACCATCTTTAACTCTAGTTCCAGGAGAATCAGAAGTCCTCTTCTGACCTCTGAGGCATTGCATGACACTACAGGCACTACAGGCAATACACTCATACACATAAACAAAAAACAACAACAAAAAAACCCCCAAACCAAAACCAAAACCAAAACCAAATCAGACCAAACCAAAATCTCATAGATGAGATTAAGAAGTCATCTATTTTGATTGGATATAAGTATTTCTTATACTCTGACTTCTATTAAATAATTTTAACTAGTTTTGGAGGAAGATGCAATTATCCAAAGAACTGCATTTTGCTAGATATGAATAAAGACATAAACCATTGAGGCTCGGTATGTGTGGGTGCAGAAGATACGTAGAAATTGCTGTCCTCTGCTCAAATTTTACTGTGAACTTAATCTCTGCTTTAAAAGATAGTATACATGTGTGCTTTCTCTCTTTAAAAGTTAACTTCAGCCAGGCATGGTGGTGCACGCCTTTAATCCCAGCACTCAGGAGGCAGAGGCAGGCGGATCTCTGTGAGTTCAAGGCCAGCCTGGTCTACATAGTGAGTTCCAGGACAACTGGGGCTACAGGGAGACCCTGTCTCAAAAAGACCAAAAA
>NW_008357033.1:3831942-3833337 GCF_000622305.1 Nannospalax galili | reverse complement strand
AAAAGACTCCATGACAAAGACTAGAGGTTTTGAACAGAAAAGCAGTGACTTGGTGATCATAAACCAGTGCAATTTGAGAAGACTCACAGAATCATAAATAGTAAAAACAAAACAAAACAAACAGAAGCAGATTAAGGCTTCTATAATTTAATACATGTTGAATTTGGTGAGACTTTACATGACTTATATTAGTGGTTTTATTTAATTAATCAAAAAACATTTTCTGTGGTTGTTAGAAGTATGAATGTCAAAGATCTACATTAGTAAAATTTTCTGCCCCCCCCAAAATGAAGAGTCATGAATGATATATTAATTTATGACTAAACAATAGAAAGTCAAATAATTATCAAAACTATTAATTAAAAAATAACTAAGTAAAAAAGCATGATACCAACTCATTCTAGGAATTAACACAGATTTTAAATGGTTGCTGGTTTGAGATGTCTGAGTTTTATTTTGATATATGGAGTAGATTAATGTTACTAAGAAACTGATAACGGTGAATCTGTTCAAGAAGTTTTTAAATTTTGGGTCTTTTTGAGACAAGGTCTCCCAGTAGTCCCAGCTGCCCTAAACTCACTATGTAGACCAAGCTGGCCTTGAACTCACTGAGTGTTGGGATTAAAGGCGTGTACTACCACGCCCAGCCCCCCCCTTCAAGATTTTTAAGAACACATAAAGATATTACTTTTGTGTTGTTAGTTTAGAATGCTACCACAGCTATAAACTAGAGCTGTTTTCCCTGTTGCTTATACTTTCAAAGAGTTGGATCTCACCCAAGGACCTAGGACTCTCCAAATATGGGTACAGGGCAGGGGTTAGACACAGACTGAAAACTGAAATGCAAATGAAGTCAACTTTCCTATTGATTTGTCATCACAGTTCACCCCTTGGTGACCGGTTCACTTCCTGCCTTTGGGCAAACTTATGTTTCCTTCCCCCAGCAGTGTAGCCAAAGAGATTTTGGGAGTACACATAAGACTTTGGAAAAATGACATGAAATCTGCAAATGTAAAAACAGAAAATATTACCAAAAGGGTATAGCTAGACATTGAAGGCTATTGGTCACAACTTATTTTAATATCAATAGATTATTCACATTTTTATAAAAGCCCAGAAGTTGCTTGCCCAAATAACCAGAAGTCTGATAAAGATCATAACCTCTGACCAGTGAAGGAAACCTGAATTGTGTTCTATTTCAGAAAAGAGCATTCAAAAAGAAATCATTCAGCACTATTAAAAATCCTTTGCTATAGTCACTACCATCATTTATCCATTAAAAAAGGATCATCCGGGGCTGGAGAGATAGATGGCTCAGCAGTTAAGAGCACTGACTGCTCTTGCAGAGGACCTGGGTTCGATTCCCACCATGCACATGGTGGCTACGAACCATCC
>NW_008357033.1:3783607-3831789 GCF_000622305.1 Nannospalax galili | reverse complement strand
TATATCCATCCATCCACATACAAATAGACCTAGGCTACAGTTAATTTTTTCCTGACAGTAACTTGAAAAAGATAAACTATAAGGAAAGGATAGAAAAGTTACTTCAGCTAATAGCTCCTTCATAATGTGTAAATGTATCTCTACAGTCTGTAATGAATTCCTAACACAAGAGATGGGTGTGGTAGTATATACCTGTAATCCCAGCATTCAAGAGGCTGAGGCAGGAGGACCAAGAGGGGCCAGCTTGGACAACATAGTAAGACTTTGTCTCAAATGTAGTAAAGAGATCTTAACCCAGCTATTTGGACATACCTTAGAAAGGTTAAGAAGTTAACCATGTGTCTTCATAAATTCTTATATTTTGCTTGTCTAGCTTTATATGACCATATTACTCTTCTGATAAAGGCAATCCTAACAAATTCTTCTAAATGCTAACATGCTGTTCTAAATCATGATTTCATAATAATAATGTTTCTTAATTCAAATTTGGGTAACAGAAATTTTTCTTTTCATAGTTTCTTCCCTGAAAAACTGTAAGAAACGTACTATTTAAAGGTCATTTGAAAAACTTTTAATAGATCCATATAGAGTATATTATAATAATGCTCTTATCTAGTTAAGACAACAGACACCTAGCTAATCAAGCTTAGTAGTTAAGAGCAACTATCAGGTTAATCACATAGTTTGGAGATGAGCCTTGGAGAGAGTGGTAAGAACTGTCTCTAGACACAAGCAATTTCAATGTATAACGTACTTTTGTCTATTTCTTACCACCAGAACTTAATCCATGGGAGAGATTTTTTTTTTTTTTTTTTTTTTTGGTCTTTTTTGAAACAGGGCATTCCTCTGGCCCCAGCTGGCCTTGAACTCAGAGATCCACCTGCCTCTGCTTCCTAAGTGCTAGAATTAAAAGGTGTGTGCAGTCACACTTGGCTGGGACAGAATTTTTAAAAAAAAAATGCATTTTATCTACTGCCGTAGTTCCAATGGCTAATACCAGGCCTGATATATAAAGAGGGCTCCAGTTCCCTGAGTGAACTGTGGCTACCAACATGGTAACATGAGTTCAGTATTTATTAAAATACAAAACAAAACTCCACAATTTTTACATCATATTAAAAGGATTTAGGTTAGCCACCTTTGAAGTCCCCCCAAAATTATCTGCTAGTAGCTCTGAGGACCTAGAAAACGTTGAGACATAAATTAACGTATGAAGAAACTTTGATGGACTCACAAGTCTACAGATATATTAATGAAAATTTTATTTAATTTCTGTATATTGCACTGCTTTATCACTGTATTTTCTATTTAGCACCAAACTCAATCCTTGACCTACATGCTCATTGTGTACAAACTAAATGAAGAGTAAGGAAGCAAATGATCTTTATTGAAGAAGTGGTAAAATACTTAGATCACTGACCAACACTTCCCCTTTCTTTCAAATTAGAATACTCTATTTCTCAAGGGATTTTTATTGTTTGCTTGTTTTTCCTCTCCCTCCTATAAGGTGGTCTTCTTCAGTGAAGCATTCCCAAATTCAGACACTTCTTTCTTCTTCTTTTTAAAATCAATATCATGTAACTCATAGTGCTAGTATTGGTGTGTGCAATGCCTGACATAAACACTTTTCTCATTGAACTCAACATGTATTAAAATTTTAAGTCTGTACTACCTTCTTTCCCCTCACTCTACCCCAGTCAGAGTGACAAAGGGGAGTCAGCTCCACTGGTGTCAACTGCATACAGGAAACATGAAAACTGAAGCTTCAATCAAGTTTCTACATTCCAAAAAGTAAAGGAAAACAGAGGATTGGGGATAAGGGGGTTATCGGTATTTCTTAAAATTTCACTCAAAAGTCATATCTAATACTGGCCAAAATGACCTCTCAACACTTGAAGTGTTAAACTATCATAAACATGGGAAAAGCTGTTCACAACAGTTACCAACCACTAGAGGACACAAAGTTTACATCAAGTTTTTTTTTTTTTTTTTTTTTTTGACAGGGTCTCCCTGTAGCCATAGCTGGCCTGGAACTCACTATGTAGACCAGACTGGACTTGAACTCACAGAGCCTGCCACTGCCTCCTTAGGCTGGGAATTAAAGGCGAGTGTCACCATTTCTGGCCCTACATTAAGTTTCATGGATTTCCAATTTTTAAAAAACTGAAAATAAACTATTCTTAAAAACAGAAGATACAGCCAGGCGTGGTGGCACACGCCTTTAATCCCAGCACTTGGGAGGCAGAGGCAGGCAGATCTCTGTGAGGCCAGCTGGGGCTACAGGGAGACCCTGTCTCAAAAAGACCGGGAAAAAAAAAAAAAAAACTCAGAAGATACGAAGGTTAACAATAAAATGAAGAAATAAAGTAAGTCAAGGAAGAAGCAGACCTCTTTAACAAACAGCAGCAGAGACAGCAAAGAAAACAGGATAGAAGGTGAATGAAGTTGAGTGTATAGCTGAAGGAAAATGAATGCAGCAGTTTCATCTTCCCATCAATGAGTAATTCACCCAAATGTACAGGAATATTAGTAAAATTCTGGATCATAAACAAAACCAGCCTGTCTTCCAATACTGAGCACTCTTTTTGAGTAGCCATCATTTATATGCAGTTTCATGAGCTTTAAGAGATTTTAGAAGAAGAAATGCATCAGGCAGGTGAGGCGGAAGCAGCTGGGAGACAAGAGTACAATCAGCGAACAGCCAATCCAATGAAAGAAATGCAGAACAAGTCTGCTTTAGTAACCCTGTAACGAGGACTGGCAGGAAGAGGAGTGCCGCTCGAAGAGAACAGGCCTCATATGCTTCAGACAGTCTTTGTACTGAGGCTGTGGACCTTGGCCATTCTCCCAGAAATGATGCAATCCTGATGAACAAGGTCTGCTGCCAGAGAAACAACTGTTAACAGCCTATGCAGACAGCAACTCAGCCAAGAAGCAATCTCTGATCAACTCTTCATAAACCACCAAAACATCAAATTTCTTCCTCAATTTCAGTCTCTGATAAAATACAAGTGAATATATTCACATATATACATATAACCCTTTTTCTCAGAATGTCCCTTTGTTTGACTTTTGTTCCCCTCCTAGATATTTTGGGTTTATAGTATCTACTACCCATCATTAAATTTAAAATAAAACACCAAGAGCATTTTTACTTGGATGAACAGAATTCTCAAAACACAGTAAGATCTTTGCAGCAAAAATTTAAACTTACTTTCCTCATTCTTCTGAGAAAAACTTTCAGGAAATAGTGGTTTCTCTGAAGAATTAAATCAAGCCCCCCAATTTTGAAATATAAAATTAATGGTTATCCTAACTTAGAGCCAGCGAGGTCTATTTTATATTTTTGAAATCATGTGAAACTCAATGTTAAATACTGTATCTAATAAGAAAGAAGAGAAAACCTACTCTTACCTAGACCAACATAAAAGGTAGATTAAAAAACATAATCTTCACAGTGTTATTTGCAATGCCCACTTTTTAAAAGGGCAACAAATATTACAGTGACTTCAGATCTTACTGGAGTCAGTGATTATTTTCATGTTATTAGTTATAATTTATTAACGTAGACTCTAACTTAAAAATACACCCGATTAAAAAAAAAAATCTTCCCTAGAATTGTCTTATCTTAGGTCAAATTTCTTTTCCAGGTTTCTCATATAGTAAGTTTGAGGCCAACCTGAGATGTATGAGATGCTATCTAAAAAAATTTGCAATAAGGGGGAGACCCTGTCACAAAAAAACCAACTCCCCTCTCCAAAAGCCATTAATTTTAGTTTTTCTGAATATTGTTTTTATGTGCATGAGTGTATTGCCTACATGTATGTAAGTGCACCTGTGTTGTGCAATGCCCATGGTGGTGAGAAGAGGGCATCAGATCCCCAGGAAGTGGAATCATAGATGTTGTTAGCCACCATGTAGGTGCTGGAAACTGAACCCAGGTCCTCTGGAAGAGCAGTCAATGCTCTTAACTGCCAAGCCATCTCTTCAGGCCCAGGTTTTTTAATTTGGTTATCCAAATGTTGCTCTACAAGTAAGTTGAAATTTTTTCTTAAATCAGTTCTTAAGAGTAACTTTACAAAATTTTTTTGTTTTTTAAAGAAATGAGGACATTAGAATTTGGTTTTGGCTTTTTAGACAGGGTCTCAGTAAATGCCTCTGGATGGCCTGAATCTCCCCCTATGTAGATCAGGTTGGCTTGTAGATCTGCCTGCCTCTGCCTCCCAAGTGCTGAGATTATGGCATGTGGTCACCCTGATCACCTGTTACAATTTTTTAAAATGACTTTTATCCTCAACAATCCACCCCCCACCTTTGGTCTTTTTGAGACAGGGTCTCCCTTTAGCCCCTGCTGGCCTGGAACTCAATAGGGAGACCAAGCTGTCTAATTTACACATAGGCCTGCCCTAAATTCTCGGATTAAAGGTGTGTGTCAGCATGCCTGGCTACCCTCAACAATTTGTTTTTTTTAATCCTATACAAAATCAAGTTTTACCTCCATGATCATGTCACAGAACTAATGTGGCAGCTGAATTACATGCTTAGTTTCTATTTCCATTCCAAACTCAAGTATCCCAAGGGGGAAAAAACCTGTAGTTATCCTACAACATACTGTCTTTTACCTTGGGAGAAAAGGACATTATGAAAAGTATTACATAAGGAATAGAACACTCAAGATGTAGCTCACAATTTAGTTGGCGACTTCAGAAAAATCATACTACACAGATAAACTCTTGACACTTCAAAATAAAATTTTCATTTTCTTTTTTTCTGCTTCAAATGTCTATGAATCCTGGTATGCTGCCAACTGGTATGGAAATAAATGTAGTGTCTCAAGTCTCAGTTCTTTCATCTGTACAACAGAGTAATGGCTGTCCTGTTCACTCCTAGATGTACATGGACTAGCATCTGCATCAAATTTACATGGCTCTATTGTTAGATTAGTATATATGAAGAAAGAGGAGCTGTGGCCAATAACTTGAATATAGCTCAAAATAGCTTTCACTTTTTCCCAAGTGTGTATATTTCAATTTTGCTACAGCAAATAATACAGGAAGAAATGTGGAAAAGATGACAAGCCAAACAATGAGTGGAGGTTGGATGTGGTGGTGCATACAGCACTGAGGAGGCAGAAGCAGGTGGTTCTTTCTTTAAAACAAAACAGTCAAAAGAGAGAAGGGATAAACATTACAAGAACTCTTAACAATGTTCCGATCTGGTGAAAAGTTCAGTAAACTAAGACAGTATTAAGTTAGGCCTACATCTGAAGCAAGTGAATATGTGTAGAAGAGCTAAGAATTTAGGGCAGAAGAGAGAAAGGGGGCAAGAAAGATTGGTATGAACAGTAAGGGGCTGAAGACATCTGACTTGGCAATTAGAGCCAAGACAAATGTTTCCGTTTCTCCTAACTCTTCTTCCTACAACACTATTCTCTATGGGGGGGGGTGTTTCTAGGACTGTATAATAAACAATTATCTGTAAAGTTTTAAGTTTGCTATGAAGTAATTTAAAGCCAATTAAAAAACTCGCACCTTAGTCCACAGTAAGAATTTCTTTCCCCAGGAAAGAATTTGATTTTTAATGGCTATTACAGAGGCCAAACTGTACTTTGCCGTCAAAGAGGAAGGGAAGAGTGGCAGCAGGCAAAACTATGTACCATAAATAACAGAACTAAATAGTATGATCTGAAATTAGCATAAGAGTATTTTTGTTTATAACCCAGTAAATGACAAACAGAATACTCAGACTTTGTATCCTAATAATCAAGGGATGTAAGGCTTCTAATTATCAAATACAGATCTGGTCCATAAAGAATTTTGACTGAATTCTATACAAGCCATTTTTCCATCTTAAAAAATTTATTTATGTGTGTCTATATGTGTATACGAACGTGCCTGTGGAGGCCAGATGAGGACATCGGATCTGGGAGGTGGAGGTACAGGCAGTAGTGAGCTGCCTAACTAGAGTACTGGGAACCAAACTTGGGTAATCTGGAAGAGCAGCCAGTGCTCTTAACCATGGAACCATCTCTCTGGCCCTGTAACTCAGGACTTTTGAAGGTTCTGTCCTGTGTTCTAAGGCTCAGGTGGATACTTCAGAGATACTTCAGTACACCTCCATAGGTGGGAGAGTCTTCATACTTCACACATTTGCCTCCTTTTAATGAATTTGGATCTTTGTTATTTCCAAACCCTAAAATGGTATCAGTTTACTTTCTCTAAATGAGGGGATTATTCATACTTACATCGCACTGATACCTCAATGTTTTACTAATTTAGATGAGGTATTCCATTTCATAAATGTAAAATTCTAGGATTTGGGAAATTATTCTTTTTTTAATCTTTGTGTGCATGTTCATGTGGATAAGGGGTGTGTGGTCAGACATCTAGTTGGTCTGCAAATTTCTGGAGATTCTCCTGTCTCTGTCCACTCACATGGTAGTAGGAGTGCTGGGATTACAGATACGCTCTACCTTGTTCAGCTTTACTTGAGTTATGGGAAGCAGAACCCAAGCCCTTTTGCTTGCAGAACAAGAGCTTTTACCTATGAGACATCTCCCCAACCCTGATTCATTATTTTATAGACAAAAATAGAATTACAAAAAGATTAATTTATGGGGCTGCAGGTGTAGGTGAATGGTAGCCTACAACAATCCCTGGATTGGACTATGAGCACTGAAAAAGTTTACCTATAAAAGTCATATACAGCCAGGCATGATCTTGCATGCCTTTAATCCCAGCAACAGAGGCAGGTGGATCTCTATGAGTTCCAGGTCAGCCGGGTTTACATAGTGAGATCCAGGCCGGCTGGGACTACAGGGAAAAAAGTCACATATAGTAGCAGAGTTCAGAAGAAAACCAAGATTTTTAATGTATAACCTTTATTTACTAAAGCAACTACTTGTTTTAGATAGTATCATCTAAATAAGTAATTGTTTTTATTAACTGATGCTATGCTATACATTAAACAAGTCCAGTATGAAACTCTTGGCTCTCTGGGGATTTACATTATGAAGATTTACCTTGAATTTTATATTGTGCAGGTCTGCTTTTCCCTTTATTCATCACTGATTCAACATGAAATAACTACAGTGAATATAGACTATGTTAAATGCTATTTAAAGATTTGTCTTTCTTCCTTTTACTTCTGAGACATGGTCTTATGTATTGCAGGTTGGTCTTGAACTCTGATCCTTCTGCCTCTACCTCCTGAGTGCTAGGATTACAGACATGCACCACCACACCCAGTTTTATATGGTGCTGGAGAACAAACTTAGAGCTTGATGCATGTTTGGCAAGCACTTGACCAACTAAGCTACATCTTCAGCCCTGAAGATGGTTCTTAACTCTTTAAAGTATGAGAAGTATTCCATTTTCAGAACCACAATATGGGGGGAAAAAATCCCATAACCAAGTCAAATTGTGAAGGTAAAGCACCCTCCCCACACCTGACAAAAAGCCAACCCACTACAGAGTTTACTCATGAGAGTTTCTTTTATAAGTCCCTTATGCTGTTTGGAGAAAACAGGAGTCTCTGAAGAATGAAGGTAAACATGGCGGAAGATCTCTCAAAATAGAGAAGAAACTATCCTGACCATGCATGTTCTATGATTCCTGGCAGACACCACCATGTGAATAAAAATACAACAGTAAAGAAATGTAAAGCTTAATAATTCTGAGCTGCCCAAGAGGTTCCCTCACTGACTCTTATCAATAAAGATGCTTAAAATTATCTTGCTACAAAAATGCCTGTAAAAGTATACAAACATAGTCTTGGCACGGAGGCATACACCTGTACTCCCAGCACACAGGAGGGCAGATACAGGCGGATCTCTATGAGTTCAAGGCTATCCTGGTCTACATACTAAGTTCAAGGCCATCCAGGGAAGACTATTGAGACTCAATACAAATAAACAACCATCAACAACCCCTCACCCCCGCCACACACATTATGAGCATAAAAAATAGAAGTGAAATTATTTTGTACCCTTCCAAAAGATAAAAGTGGTAGCTTTATTGGTTCTGTATCTTGTTTTTTACATTTAGCAGTAGTATCTCCTCTGTGTGCTTATGTACAAATATACTTCTTAAATGATGCCACAGTATTCTGTTCTATTGATTTAAATTTAAATTAATCCCCTATAGGTAGATGTTCACACTTCCTAATTTTCCATACTGAATGCAGTGCTGCACTGAATCTTCATGTGCTTACTTATATCTTTCTTCACACATATGCACAAACATCCTTAGGAAAAACTGTAAGTGGAACTGCTAGGATGGCATACACATATTTAATAAACTTAATGAACTACCCTTTAGAAAGATAAAAATCACTTTACATTTTCACAAACACTGGAGTTTTTGAACAACATGGTGAGGTTAAATTCTCATCAGCCTTAACATTATGTAAGACAGGTTGCACTAATGAATTCAGATTTTATTTGTTTTATACAAGTATTCTCTTTATTATTTTTATTTTATGTGTTTGAGTATACTGCATACATATATGTAAATGCTCCCGTGTTGTGCAATGTGAGGTCAGGTTTCGGATCCATTGGAACTGGAGTTAAGGAGAGTTTAGCTGTCACGTGGGTGCTGAGACTTGAACCTGGGTCCTCTGCAAGAGCAGTCAGTGCTCTTAACCTCTGAGCCATTGCTCTAGCCCCCAACTTTCAATTAAAAAAAAAAAATTTAAATTATTTTTATTTTATGTGTATGCGTGTATTGCCTGCATGTAGGTAAGTGCACCCATGTTGTGCAATGCCCACGGAGGACAGAAGAGGCTGTTGGATCACCTGGAACTGGAATTATGGACAGCTGTTAGCTGCTATGTGGGTGCTGGGATTCGAACCTGGGTCTTCTGCAAGAATAGCCAGTGTTCTTGACCGCTGAGCCATCTCTCCAGCCCCAACTTTCAATTTTTTTCAGCAGACTATACCAAGCTCTAAATTTCTTCTTCTAATAATAGACACCTATAGAATTCTGACTAAAAATGCAAGTAAACTACAATAGTTGAGGCTTTTCGTTTTCAAACAGAATAACAAAGCAGTCTTGCCTATGGGGTATAAAATATGAAGCGTCATTTTTAATCACTTTTGGACAAAGAAACCTGTAAGCTGTAAGGAAGGCTTATTTATATTGACTGAAAAGAGCCAAAACACTAACTTAACCTGTACCGAGCCACAAATTCATTTGATATGTTCCAATGTGACACCAAGGATGTTTATGTGTAACTGTATGTGTATGGTCTCTGTTTTGTGTTGTGTAGCCAGCAGCACCTAACTGAAAGCTTGGATACAGAGCTATTCTCTTTTCTTGAAAGGCTGCAGACTGTCATATTTTTCATTTAGTGTTGTTTCTGATGTAGAGTCTCATTATGAAGCCAACCCTGGCCTTAGGCCAACTGGTGATCTTGCCTTGGCCTCCCAGTGCTGAGATTACAGGTGCATTTCAACATGCCTGATCACAGACACTTATATCACTCGCCTCATTATTTCAATGTTGTATTATAGCAATGAACTGGTCTCATTCCTTCTGGGCTCTAAATCTTTAATGTATTCCACATTCTTCTATGATGTTAAACCCTTCCAGAACCTAACTCTGATCATTATCATTCCTCTAACGAAAAGCTCAATGGACCCCTGAAGACTTACTGGGTTAGTTCAAAAACCTTTGCCTAAATGAAGTAAGACAGTCTCTGTTTACCACCTATTAGCCTGTTTCCTCTCCTTCAAAATTTTGGCCTCAATTATTTATCCCGTTGGTGATAACTGTTGTGCTATAAAAAACAAAACAAAAAAACCTTTCAAAACCAGCCATAGGTGAGAGGGAGGAAATTACAACAAAATATAATGACACTATGTATGAAAAGGCCATAATGAAACCCATAGCTTTGTATGCTAACCTAAAAACTAAAAAGAAACTTTTATTTAATACAATTGGTGGTAAGAATATATGAGGGGGCACTAGGATCATCACTGTTTTCCAAAGTTCAGACTGAGTAAAAAGCTGATACAATTCATCAACTACCAGATTGCTAAGCAATGTTTAGGTGTGAGTTATACACTTCTGGTTATTTTAAATGTTTTAATCACTGGTGGGGAGGGGAGGCACAGCTGGAGAGATGGTTCAGTGGTTAAGTGCATTGGCTGCTCTTGCAGAAGACTCAGGTTAAAATCCCAGCACTCACATGGTGGCTAACAACTGTTCATAACTCCAGTTCTAGGGGATCCAATGCCTTCTTCTGGCCTCTGCAGGCACTGCACAATATAGGTGCACTTACATACATGAAGGCATAACACTCAAACACATAAAATAAAAAATTTTAAGCTTTTTTTTTTTTTGGTCTTTTTGAAGCAGGGTCTCCGTGTAAGCCCCAGCTGCCTTGGAACTCACTATGTAGACAAAGCTGACCTTGAACTCACAGAGATCTGCCTGCCTCTGCCTCCCAAGTGCTAGGACTACAGGTATGCACCACCACGCCTGGCTTAAGTATTTTTAATCACTGAACCTTCTTAAATCACTGTAAACAATGATTTTTGTATCAGTTTGCTGATAAAATTTCTTGCATTCCTGGGAATGTAAATTTCTCCTATGACAGAATAACACAGCATTCCTGTAGGTGCTGTTTGCTGTTAATGCAAAAATGGGGCAAAACATAGGAAGCATACCCAAAAAGCAAGGAGATAAAAAGTACAAGTGGTATTCTGTTAACCTTCAATGGAAAGGTAAGGATTAATTATATGGCCCAAGTGTATAGCTCTCATTTCAAAATAGTGACCAGCTGGTTCTTAGTGAACGGTTTCTTCGAGCATGTGGAAAGTTTTGAGTGACAGACATAAGGCAAAAAGATTCACCTATTCTCCAGCTGAAAAACAATTTGGTAATTACGGTGTTACAGAATAAAAACATTTGGATGTTTGGATGATTCCTATTTGAACCATAAAGTATATATTAGTGCTGAAAAACAGGCTGTAATCAACATCAATGAAAATGTACCCTACTATACAATCTACTGCCCAGATAGTCATAAATAACAATGAAACTAACACTACTTTCCAATTTGAAAAGTTGTTATATAATAGGGGTTAGAGAAATGGCTCAGCAGTAAAGAGCCCCCTGTTGTCTTGCAAAGGACTAGGGTTTGGTTTCCAGCACCCACAAGGCAACTGATAACTGTCTCTGACATAGATTCCAAGGGATTCAATGCCCTCTTCTAGCGTTGGAGGGTGCTGTACCCATGCACATACATACATGCAGGCAAAAGATCCAGATACATAAAATTAAAAACAAAGAAATACTGACATTGATAAGCTTTGCCTTGGTTCCCCCCCCCCCCATTTACTCATTCAGCAAATTACTTACTAAAATGCAGTCTTTGAATGGTGAGCATATTTATTTCTCTAGAAGCCCGCAAGGGTACATGCCCTGGGTCAGCTAGTTAGTGGCCTGGTATGAGACTCATGACCTTGATAATTCCTATCATCCAAAGTATAAAAGACATTCAATCTACAGATTGCAAACATTTTCTCAGTGGACCTTAATATGAAAAATGATTCTGAAGCCTTGACATAGACATTTCTGATTCAACTTTCAGTAAGCATTTCATTGTATTTGGGACAAAATGCTTGTCTTAATACTTGAAAAGATTAGTCCTAGGACACTGACAGACTAGTACACAACTGACAAAAGTTGCTCTAAATTCCTATTCAAAAATGTAATCACAAGCTGGGCGTGGTGGTTCACGCCTTTAGTCCCAGCACAGGGAGGCAGAGGCAGGCAGATCTCTGTGAGTTCAAGGCCAGCCTGGTCTATATAATGAGTTCCAGGACAGCTAGGGCTACAGAGAGACCCTGTCTCAAAAAGACAAAAAAGAAAAAAAAAAAATAATCACAACCACATACTATGTTAAAATTTTCAGTTATTTCATGATCTCCTGAATTATGTCTTGCTTTTCTGGTCATAGCTGAAAGTGACCACAGCTTAAGTAAAACACAAAGTTAGAATTTCCATTCATCAGAAATTTTCCTTTTCTTTAAAATACCTTCGACTTAAAAACTATTTTCTTGAGCAAAATATTTTCAAACACCAAACATAATTATTTTTGAGTATTTTAATTCCTTTTCTAGTATGTTGTAACCAATGTAAAAACTCATAACTTTTTATTTTTTTGCAGGCAGGGTCTAACGTAGCTCAGGCTGGCTTCTAACTTGTTATACAGCTGAAGATGACCTTGAACTACTGATTCTCCTGCCCCTTTCTCCCAAGTGCGGGATTACAGGTGTCCACCATAACACCAGTTAAAAACTAAACTTTAAAATTCCATGCCTTGTGGGGAATGGTAGTGCACACCTGTAATCCCAGCACTCGGGAGGCAGAGGCAGAGGCAGAGGCAGAGGCAGGAGAATCTTTGTGAGACTGAGGCCAGCCTGGTCTACATAGCAAGTTCTAGGCAAGATGGGGCTACAGAGAGACCCTGTCTCAAAACAACAAAAATAAAGTAAAATTCCATGCCTGAGATGACTAAGCAGTTTTAAGCACTTGCCACAGAGTCTGATGATCTGAGTTTAGTATCCAGGGCCCAGGAAGGAAAGAATTGACTCCTACAAGCTGTCTTCAGACCTCCACAGAAGTGCCTTTCTCCCCCTGCTCCATTAAAATTAACAAATAAACAAATACCCCAGATTTCAATAAATCTCTTATAAACCAACATTAATAAGTAAAAAGCAGAGGATTCTGGTTTTCAGACAGGAAAAAAAAAGATTGTTGAAAGTTCAAAATTTACCCTTGATTGGGAAAAAACAAAACAAAACAATGGAAAACAGTAAGAATCCACTAAGATTCAAAGTTACTTTTCTTTTTTAAAGATTTATTTTTAATTGTGTGTAGGGCAGTTATGTGCTTTAGAATATTCAAACAACCTTGGACAATTTCTGGGTGTTAACTAGTTTATTACTGTTTCTCCACTAGATTTCAACTTTTTATCTATTATTTGAACACATATACTCATGAATTCCTAACAATCCTGCTTTAGTGAACTGCTTGAAGGAGACAGTATTTACCTTATTTTGGCTATCAGCCTACTACATCATAAATACACTAGCTTGCTGGCCATGGTGGCGCACATCTTTAATCACATCATTTGGGAGGCAAAAGCAGGCACAGCTCAGTGAGTTCAAGGCCAGCTTGGTCTATAAAGCAAGTTCTAGGCCAGCTGGGGCTTCAGGGAAATCATGTCTCAAAAAGACCAATAAACAAACAAACAAACTTACAAAACAAAGTTTAAAGACAAATGTTTGAGGGTTGTTTGTCACCATTTCTTATTCTGCTGAAATATAAATTCCTTTAGGAAGTCTTTCCTGACTTCTAGATCTGTTACTAATGCTTTCCTCTCTAAAGGATTTTTTTTTTAATTTAAAAAGTAGTTTTAAAAAAGCTTATCAAGGACAATGGTGTCAATAAAAATAAAATCAAGAAGACCTCAATGTCTAGTAACCAAATTATTTGGATTCTTAAAAATAAGAACTGATTTCACAAATCATTTCTTTTCAAGGACAACTGCTTTTGAAGTTGGGCTTCATAGCAGTTTGTTGCCTATACCTTACTAGTTGAGTCTAGTTTCTGTTCTCTTAAGAACCAAGGTCTTAGGTACCTATAGTTCTTACTGTTTGAGGAGTGGTCACTGACATCCATAAGAATCTGATAAAGACAATGAAGCCTTTCTTCAGAAAAATGTGGAGCTAAATGATGGGCTAAAACTCCTATGAATTCACAAGCTTCTGCTCCATTAATATATGTATACCCTTTTCTGAATGATAGCACATATGGGATAAAAGAGGGTTAAAATGGTATTTGGAATTGGCCTACGACTCCCCATTACCAAGGAAACAAGAATTTACAATAAGGGGCAGCACTCAATGAACTTCTGTTCATTTTCTTTCTCTATGCATATTACAAGTTGCAGAAGTCCCATGCAATTTTGGCAAATCTAAACAAGGAAAAGACTGCACCATTACAGCAGTATCTAAACAACAGAGAAGTGAAGATTTTATCAGAAGGTTAAAGGCTCCAGAAATAGGGTGGATGGTATGAATGAAAAGATCTTAGAATCAAACAGATTTGGCATACCATATTACTAACTGGGGTCACTCTAATTCAATTTATTAGTAAACCAACTAAGAGTACAGTTCTGATAATTAAGCAAGATGCTTTAGCACATTTTAGGCTTCAAACTTTAGTATACAGCTTAACAATGTTAGGAAGGGATAGTATAAACGCTTGGATGAAAACCAACAAGGAACTGCTTTCCTGTTTCCAGGGCAACAGTTTCAAGTGGAGGGGAGAAACTGATAGAGTTTTGTTCTAAGTTATTATTGATGCTAACTCATAAAATAATATGCAGGTGCTTATTCAACTATCTAGCCAATTTTCTTAAATAAATTTTAATCATTTGGCACGGATCTGATATAGATGATACTTTACCAAAAATTCAACCAACTCATAAAGATCTACTATTAATAATTAACAAATTTGCTTCTAGTCAGGAATGCTCCCCCAAATCTGTAGATGTCTCTAAAATATTTTTATTTATTTTTTAATTAAAAAATTATTTAAAGCCAGGCGTGGTGGCACATGCCTTTTATCCCAGCACTCGGGAGGCAGATCTTTGTGGGTTCGAGGCCAGCCTGGTCTACATAGTGAGTTCCAGGACAGCTGGGGCTACAAAGAGACGCTGTCTCAAAAAAAGACAAGCCCCCCCCCCAAAACCACATGATTAGAAGAAGTATTTCATTACAGCATTAACATATTCAATAACAACTTCCAGAGCAAAGAAGCATCTCTTTCAAAATTGGCTGTAAATTTTTAGGTTCATAGTTGAATTAATACAGTTATACAATATTGAACTCAGTATAATTGTAAAATAGTGCTTTTTAAAAAATTTATTTTATGTGTATGTGTGTATTGCCTGCATGTAGGTAACTGCACCCATGTCATGCAATGCCCACAGAGGTCATAAGAGGCTGTCAGATCCCTGGGACTGGAATTATGGACAGTTGTTAGCTGCCATGTGGGTGCTGGGATTTGAACCCAGGTCTTCTGCAAGAACAGCCAGTGTTCTTAACCACCGAGTCATCCCTCCAGCCTCAGTCTATATGCGCTGCCCGGGGAAAACATTAAGTTTTTAAAGTCATATCTATATAGCCCCCTACTCATCCAGTCCCAACAAATATTGACAGCTGATATTCCTTTATCATCTCTTCATTCCAAGCAAATCTAAGATAACTTACCATTTCATAAACAAGAATTTCAGCATGTATTTCTAAAGATAAACATCCTTTCAAAAAAGAGTAACACTGAGGGTTCTTTTGAGAGAGGACTTCAGTGTGCCATTTCATCCTTTCTTTCAATTCCCATATCTAAAATACTATCATCTAATGTGGATTTTAGCACTCCTCAACCTCCAATCTCAAAGTATTAAAAAAATACAATCTGGGGCTGGAGAGATGCTTCAGCAGTTTAGAGTACTGACTGCTCTTGCAGAGGACCTAGGTTTGATTCCCAGCACCCCCAGCTGCTAACAACTACTGGTAACACCAGTTCCAGGAGATCCAACACCCTCTTCTGACTTCCATGGGGAATTGCACATTCTTTCCTTCCAACTTCAAGTGCATTCCAGGTACTGAACTCAGGCTGTCAGGCTTGCACAGCCAAGTATTTTTACCTGCTTGCACTGGCTTAATTTATAAACTCCGAGCCTCCGCCTAGTGTGATGGTAGAGGCTGGTAGTAACACTTAGGAGATGAAGGAAGGAGGATCACAAGTTCAAGGTCAGCCTGAGCTACACACAGAGTTTAACTCAAACAAAGAAGGACTGGTTACAGAGCTTAGTCACACATTTGCCATGTACATACAAGGCCCTGGGTTTGATCTCTAGCACTGTAAAGATGGCAAAAGCTTCAAATTTCATCTAGGTACCTAATTAACAACTAGTTCTTTTCATATAATCAATGAAGTAATGAAAATCAGGTGCATATACAATATATGACCATTACCCTAAGTAAGATTTAAATGGAGTTTAGAGAACTAATCAGATATTCACAACAATAACTTCCAAATTAAGAGCTACCATTTACTGGATACTTATTTTGTACTAGCTTCTATTTCTTTAATCGCATTAGCTCATATAATGCTGATAACACCTATACAAGGAAAGTACTATTTCTTTTTGCCACCAGTGAGCTAAATCCCCAACCCCTGAAAGTACTATTTCTATTAGACTAAAGAATTAAACTTTCCGAGAAACTTGAAGCTAAAAAATTAGAACTAGAACATGAACTAAGATCTACCCAATTCCAGAATACCTCATATTCGTTTTTGGGGGGCAAGGGAAAGGCAACTGATCTCTACCCAATCTCAAAGTGTAGTTATTTATTTTCCTAATTAAATTTTCATATAGGCTATGGTGTATACTCAGCATAATCCTCCCTCTCCTTTTTGTTTTTCCCCTTTCAGAACCCTCACATTCTTACAACTATTTCACCTATTCTGATTTAATGCTATTAGTTGACATACCAGAATGTGACATACCACTGTAACTTTAAGATCTTATAGTTAGCAAGAATAAAACAGTTAAGAGACTTTAAGATATTTAAGTTTATTTTGAATCTGAAATGATAAAAAAAGAGAGACAATCTTTTCTAAATGGCATCTAAACTTCAAAGTCTAACAGTGAACCAGTCAAGGACTGTTAACCCACGAGCTCTATTACAGGTGGCACCAGTGTCCCAAGTGTACCTGAAACCCAGAAACAAACACAATTCTGCATTCCAAGGGATATAATATTTACTAGAAAAAGGAAGATTCCCATCATAAATAGGCTACAGTAAATCAAGAAATTCTAGCCCCTCCCCTTAAAAAACCCTCCATCCTGCTTCCACGGCATAAAACTACTCATCAGTTTCTGAAAAATCTAAAAAGAGATAGCTTTAAATAAACTAACTTGTACTTCTTGTGTTAAAACAAAAGTGCTGTAAGAAAATACCATTTTGAGTGCCAGAGAGATGGCTCAGTGGAGGAAAAGGTGCTTGCTGCCAAGCCTAAAAATCTAAATTTGATCCTTGGAACTCACATGGTAAAAGGAAAGAACTAACTCTGAAAAGTTGTCTTCTGACTATCAAAATAAAAGTAAAAAAATTAGAAACATTATTGAGTATTCATCGCAAATTGGTCAAGTTTTGTCATTTTATACACTAGCCATTAAAGTATTTCTATCTCATCGTAAAGAAAAAATAATCCCTAAAAAATCTGAAAATAAAATGAGACAGATCAACTTCACTGTGTGTCAAGCTGGTGGTGTAACCGCATAAAGAAACTCCAAGCTATTTCAAAAACACTGTGATCTAACTACACCTGAAAGAATATACTCTAAGGAGAAAAAGAAAATGAAAAAAACTCATTTTCTTCTTCTTCTTTTTGAGACAGGATCTCCCTGTTGCCCCAACTGTCCTGGAAGGCACAGAGATCTGCCTGCCTCTGCCTTACCAAGTGCTGGGGTTAAAGGTGTGTGCCACCATGCCAGGCCCCCAAAAAATCCCTTTTTCAAAGATCATACTCTTCTAATAATCTAAAGCTGTTTGGAGTATACTGTGGCAAAAAGTAAAGAAAAATTCTGTTAGTGTCAATGGAAACTGGGATTTGGACACAAGGAAAAGGGAGAAAGATCAGTTTGTATTAGATATCATGTAGTCCTGAATTTGAAATACAAGTGACCAACTACCAGCGATTAGTATTTAAAAAAAAATTTTTTTTTGAAAGTATTGTTCACTGAAGAGGTCTAGAAACAACTTCAATCTAAGAGCAATGAACACTCCTAGTCTCTGTCATTTCCTATTAGAACAAACTGGGGCTGGGTGTGGTGGTTGAGGCAGGAAGGCCTCTAAGTTTAGGCCATTCTTAGCTCCCCCCGCCCCCCCGCAAAGCACAAAACAAAAAACCTGCAAACACACACAAATTTGGGGTGAAAAATGAACAAAATGGTCCTAGAGCATTTTGTCATATTAGTACCAGAAAGCAATGAAACGAGGAAGGAAACTATTGAGAACTGAGAAGATTTACTTCCCCAATAGCCAAAGGCAGTACAATCTGAATGTCAAAAATAGTAACAGCAAGAGACTATCAAATTAAACGTATTTGAAACCATGAGTACAGAATAATAATAATATCTCACTAATCACCTTTTTGGAGGTTACCAAACCACCAAACCATTATTTTGAAAATCAGCAAATAAGGATGATGGAAAAACAAGTACTTACCTTGCCTTTCAAATTCGACCTGTAACTTAGCCCAACAATAAACAAGAGGGATTCTAGACAATAAAGAAGCAATAAAACATCACCAATAAAATATCACCATTTCACGGGAATAACAACAACAACAACAACAACAACAAAAAAGCCTCCAGGTCAGTGGTTCCAAAGTGGGGTTAGAAAGATTACTCCTGTTCTGCTAGATTCTTTCATGGGGATGTGGGGTCTTCCCTTTTCTGACTATCATCCATGTGAAGTCAGATATAGTCTTCAGTCTTCCACCAAAACAACTTATCGCAACAAATTAAAAGCAGAAACAGTTTTGAAAGTGCAGCTGTCTTCTATTAGGTCAGATTTGCAAAAATGTAAAACAGCATTTTAAAAAAATGGAAAGTTAAACTGGGCGTGGTGGCGCCTACCTTTAGTCCCTTTACTCCCAGCACTTGGGAGGCAGAGGCAGGCGGGTCTCTGTGAGTTCAAGGCCAGCTTGATCTTACACTGATTAAAAGTCTTTATTTGGGTGCTCAAGAGATGGTTCAGTAATTAGAGAAGTAACTGTTTCTGCATAAGACCTGGAGTTGAATCCCAGCAACCACATGGCAGCTAACAACCATCCATAACTCCAGTTCCAGAGGATCAGACACCCTCTTCTGACCTCCGTGGGCATTGCATGACACGGGTGTACTTATACACATGCAGGCAATACACTCATACACATAAAATAAAGTTTTTATTAAGTAAAATGATCTTTTTTCATTAAAAAATTTATACATAAGAACGTTTTGCTTGCATGTATTTAAGTGCGCCACGTAGGTGCAATGCCCTTGGAGGTGAGAAGACAGAGTAGGATCCCCTGGAACTGGAATTATGGATGACTGCAAGCCACCATGTGGGTACTGGGAACCAAATATAGATACTCTGCAAGAGCAGTCAGTGCTTGTAACTACTGATCCATTTCCCCAGCCCCCTAAAATTTTCTTGCTTTAAAAAAAAAAATACTAATTAAAAAAAATTTTATTTATGTGTATGTGTATGCTCAAGGATCCCCTGGAGCTGGAATTAGGTGGTTATGAGCTGCTTATGTGAGTGCTGGGAACCAAATTCTGGAAGAACAGCAAGTGCTTTTACCTGCTGAGCCACCTTTCCAGCTCCCAAATTTTTCTTGGTTTTATCTTCAAATATATTAAATTTCAGTAAAGACAACTCACTCAAGCAAAAACTCTTTGAGAGCTTCAATTTATCAGATCATAAAATTTGAGGATTGTTGATTTAGGCAACAAATATCAACAATTGCTTAGTATGTAACAAGCAAACAATATGAAACTAGATGAAAATACACAAAACTATTGTAAAGTATGCCAGCAATCTACCTAACTCATATGAAATGCAGGTATAGGTATGAGGATATTTTATAATGATATTAAAATGACAATCTAGCTTAATCGGCTAACATGTGCATAGACACAAAGAGGGGCAAAGAGAGCCTAAAATTAAACAATCAAACTTAGTAATTAAGTGCAACGTAGGGTTTTTAACCAAATGGATTTGAGGGGGCATGCAGGGAGAATGGATCCAAGGCCTGGTGTATGGTTAAGTACATGCTCTTCCACTGAGCTATAGCTCTAACCCTCAAATATGATGCTTTAAACTAATGATTTTATAAAACTCAAAGGAGTCATTTTCTATTTTATTTAGAACGTTTCATAATAAGAATACAGATATATGCACACACACACACACACACACACACAGCTGGAGAGATGGCGCAGTGGTTAAGAGTACTGGATGATCTTGCAGAGGACACAGGTTCAGTTCCCAGGACGCATCTTTAACTCCAGTTCCAGGGGATACAATGCCCTTTTCTAACCTCCGAGGGGATTACCCTGCATGGGTACACTTACATACATGCGGGCAATACACTCAAACATAAAATAAATAAAAATATTTTTTTAAAAAGAGTTAACAAAAATAACTGGGCCTGAATCTACTCCTTGCCACACTATTAATGAAAATGTTGTAAAAATTGCTTATTGAGGGATGATAGTGGCCAACAAATTCTAGCACAGAATCAGAACTCTACAAAGAACATGATACTAGGTAAGGACTAAGAATTTCCTTGATGGTTTATGGTCTGGTCTTGGACAGTTTTAGAGAGTGAAAGGGGTGCTAGGTGCTGTCATTAATGCTGGATAGAAGACTGTCCTAAGGAAGCTAAGGCACAGTATGATCTCTATTCATAAAAAAGAGTTAAGAGAAATGATTTAGGGACTAGGGATGTAGCTCACTGTAGTAAAGCGTGTGCCTAGCATGCACAAGGCCCTGAAATAAATTCTCTAGCACCTGCCCTTTCCCTCATCATTTCTGAAAAAGATATTCAATTGAATCCTTTCTGAAACTATTTTCCATAGAAATGCATTATTAGTATTACAGAGTTAGGAAAAACTAAGGTATTCAACAAAAACCACTTTTCATCTCCCTTGATTAGCACATTAAAAAAAGATTTATTATAAAATTGTATGTATGTGTGTTTGTGCATGTGAGTGCAGGCTTCCTTTGGTCCCTTGCAGCTAGCGTTACAGGTATTTGTAAGATGCCTGACTTGGGTCCTGGAAACCAAACTCAGATCCTTGGAAGAACAGTTCTTGCTCAGCTGCTGATCTATCTCTCCAGGCCCTATACTGTTATTTTAAGGGTATGTCTACTTCTTGTTGCTCTGTGTCCTATGCAAATTTCTAGCTATTCCTTTTCATATCAACTGTTCATAATAAACTATAAGAGGAATGTTACACCTACCCGTAGGCTTGCATCTCTAAAAATACATTTCTTCCCAGGGCACTCCATGCATGGTCTAGCCAGAATTCTACTCAAATTATGAACTGATCCATTATTGTGAGCAATACTTTAAAGCACACTGGCCTAGGTATCAAATTTAAGAGTGGAGTAAAACATTTGGTTCAGGGCAATCAAGCCCACTGTTCCAAAGAGGGAGTCTTGAGGTTTAGTTTGCTTTCTTCTTATTCTAAGTGGAACAGCTACAGTAACTTCTGAGCTCTGTATCTGACCTAAGCAACGTTTCTTCTATTTTTAGAAGATACTTGGTTTTAGTACTACTTATTTGCTGTGCTACCAATAAGGTGACTGTTTAATCTGTGAGAGTTTATGGTATTTGTTTTAATTCTGAAAGTTTTTTTTTAATAGACTTTCTCAATAAAAGCAGCCCAAATATGAAAATCACAATTTAACAAGGTGTGGTGGCACTGCCTTTAATCCCAGCACACTGAAGGCAGAGGCAGGCGTATCTCTGTGAGTTCAACGCTAGTCTAGTCTACATAGTGAGTTCCAGGTCAGCTGGGGCGCCAGGGAGACCGTCTCAAAAAGAACAAAACAGAGAAAAAAAAGAAGAAAATCTCAACAATTTGAAATATTTTTAAGTCTCATCTTAAAATGTACCTTGATATAATCAATCTGCCCTCTTGTACTACTACTGGGCTATGCATTAAAGTTCTGTTTAGTACAAATAAAACTACATTTCTCTAGAAAGAATAGAAATATTTAAAAAGAGATTTCAGTTTTAGACTTGCTCCTACATTTTTTCCAAATCTGTTCTTTTTTAAAAAGAAATTCCAGCTAACATTTTTCAGGCTATGGGCACAAAACATATTTACTTCTACGGCTTTCATACATCAATCTATTGTTACATTTACCATGTGGTCAATCTCACTGCCTCAAAAACCCTTCTCTTGGACCAACACACGCAAGGTCCTGGGTTCAATTCTCAAAACCACAAAAAAGTACTCTTCATTCTATCCCAAATGTTACAACAACCACATTTGTTTACTTATTATTTATTTATTTATTTATTTATTTATTTATTTATTTATTTATTGTCTTTTTGAGACAGGGTCTCCCTGTAGTCCCAGCTGTCCTGGAACTCACTATGTAGACCAGGCTGGCCTTGAACTCACAGAGATCCACCTGCCTCTGCCTCCCAAGTGCTGGGACTACAGGCATGCGCCACCACGCCTGGTTAACCACATTTATTTTTGAAATAATCATACTTAACTGGTTTTTCCTCAAAAGCAAGTTAACTCAATAGCCCACAGTAAAGAAAATTTTAATATTTTAAAGATAAAGGCAGATACTTGCTAACATGTCCTTCAAGGTTCTTCTTTATAAGTAAAATCTTGCTTGGATACCAAGAATGCTTAGTTGATTATTAACTGCAGATCACCCTCCTTCACAGAAGTTGTGAAGGCATAAAACTGTATGTGCTATGATATACACAGAGGCCAGTAATAGGAAATAAGACTTTTTCAAAATGGGCTAAAGATCACAACAGGACAGGACAAGAAAAACCATGGAGATGAGAGACAAAAATTCCCCTAACAGAAAACAATAATAAATGCAATCATAAAACAATGAAATCCCTGTGGACTGGCATTAAAATTAACACACTGACATTATTAAACATGCTAACACAAATACTAGAATATCCCAAGTAGGTCATAGTATCTAGAAATTATAAGATTATGCTCTTACTATATCAGTGGTACACACACCTTATTAGATTACTGGTTGAGTTTTCACATTTCAGGAGTGGGAGAAGAATCTCTCAGCACCAGAAGACAACAATAAACATGATAAAAATTACATTTCTTATTTTGAGGGGCAGTGTTGGAGAAAGGTTTTAAGAATACATCACACAGTTTAAAGAAAGAACTCAAGCATGAAAATTTCATATTCAAACAGCTAATTAATTTCATCCCCACTATGGTAAAGAGGTCAACATATATAAAGGATTAACTTTTAAAATCTTATTTTAGTCATAAACCTAAGTTATACAAATTGGTAATTTCCAATTCAAATTGCAAATACTATCTACTGAATGGATTTCACCTTTCTTCAAGCTAATAATACAGTGGCATCTGGTGGTAATAATGACTGTGTGAATAGCCAATGAAATCACATATGCTTAAATCCTTTCTGTAAGGCTAAGAATATGACACGATTTATCAAGAAAGTGGAGGACATCATAGTTATAAAATCTCTATCACTACAGACTTTTAAGAATTAGCTCTGTATTTAAGTACAGCTACAAAAATTCACAATCTATCTATAATAAAAATCACAGTAGCCCATCCAATTTTCCCCCTTTGTCCTAGTTTCTTTTTTTTGCTGCAAGAGGCGTAGTGGGATAATAATAGCAGGAAATAAGGTGGAGCAGCTGCACAGGCAAGATGATGTACCGTGTTTGTGTTTCACCTCTATTCTAGCCTACTGCTGGCTAGGTCTCATTGAAAATGAAATTAGCTGTTTGGGGAGCCATACCTTATGAAAATCTTTGGAATCAAGATGTGGTCTACTTTCTCACTTCTGTCAGGAACTTTTTAAGGTCTCTAGCTAGATTCAGAAGATACAGAAGCCATCTCTTTAGAGATTTCTAATTATTTGGGAAAGGTACCAAGGGTGTTACCCCAATGCTAGCAATGGCTATCTGGTAAATTTTTGGTTCCAATCCTATGGAATAATCCATGTAAGCTGACTATAAAGAGAAGAAATAGCCAGTTAAATGCCTGTAGCAATATAGAATACAGCTCAATGTAATGCTGTTGCTATTTTGCTGATAAGAAACTTTAACAGCAGTGATAACTACTCAAACTTCCAATTGTGAGTGTGCATGTGTAAGTATAGAGGTCAGAGGACAACCTCAGGTGCTCTGTGTGTGTGTGTGTGTGTGTGTCCGCTCTTGTCTCTCACTGGCCTGGAACTGGCTAAGTAGGCTACACTGGCTGGCAGTGAGCCTCAGGGATCTGCCTGTCTCTGCCTCTCCAATCTTGGGATGTCAAACACACATCACCACACCCAGCTGCTTTATGGATTTGAGGGATAGAGCTTCCATTCTCTTTTAGAAGTACTTTATCAAATGAGCTCTCTCCAATCTCTCAAATTTCCCTTTTCAGATAACAATATTCTCTTTATTATAACTTTCACGACTTGTAATTAAAAATACAGTGTTTAAGTTGGTAACACCTTTGTATTTCCTTTACAAAAGGGAATGACAACAAACTCAGTCAAGTTTGCTTAATAATACAATGTGTATTACATGTAGTGCCTTGGTTGTTAGTTTAAAACAATGCCTTCTAGCCAGGAGAGGTGCACAAGCCTTTAATCCCAGGTCTCAGAAGGCAGAGGCAGGTTGATCTCTGTGAGTTCAAGATCAGTCTGGTCTCCAAAGTGAGTTCCAGGCCAGCTGGGGTTGTAGGGAAACCCTGACTCAAGGAAGGGGAAAAAAAAAAAAAAAAGAGACCAAACAAAGACCAAACAACAAACAATGTCTTCTTTGCTAATATATAAACAGAAACCAGTGTTCCACTTCTCTTTATTGTTTCATGCAGTATGGATAGAAGGAAAAACTTTAAGCTTAGTTCAGTGACACATAAGTACAGGGTCTCATTCAAGCAACAGATATGCTCTTGGAAAAACAGTTCAAATCAAATTCTCTTGAAATACACCAAGCATTAAAATGGACTCCATCATATACTGCTTTATAAGGAGGAATCATTTTGCAATCCTAAAAACTACCATCTAATTTGTGAACGTAATTTTTAAAAAAGAACTAGCATACCAGTGATGTTATTTTAAAAGTAGCTAAAACTATTATACAGGATAGCAATCCTTTTAACAGTTTAATGACAACTATAACAGGGACCTACATTTAGTAATATTTTATGATTCTGCACTTAAGAGAGATAACCTACATCTCTCTACCTTCATAATTCACATTAATGAGCTGGCTACAATCACCTTTTGTTGGGAGCTGAGCAAAAACATATCAAATAGGATTGAGCCTAAACTAAAAGATAGGGGAGGCAGGTAATCTCCAGAGAACATCAGGTTTTTCAGGAAGTAGGTGGAAGACTGAAACAATAAGCAGCTTTCCTTTTCTATTTTTGAGACTGTCTCAACTCTGTAGCTCAGGCTAGACTCAAACATGGGTTGATCCTCCTGCCTCAGTGCCCCAACGCCCAAATAGAGTCTTTTCTCAGTACACATTTTACACAATGGTGACCCAACACATAAATGTTCGACTACAACCCCTCTTACTGAAATAATATCGAAGCTAACAATATGCAATCACTGCACAAAGGGAAGCACAGTATTCTCCATCTTCTTGTTGAATCTAAACCCAAATAGACACACTGCATGAATTGAAATAAAAATTTCACAGAAAATATCCCTTTCCATTTCTAATAGGATCAAGCTAGCAGATGTTCTAGACCTCTGTAGGTGGCTTGTACTCAGAAGGGCAGGTAACATGGAACTTCAATCCATACAAAGCTTTATTTTTCCTTGAGTGACAGGATGAGTTCTTCCCAGATTTCTGGAATATATGAAATTTGGGCTTAAAAGTATATACTTGATATAAATTCAATGCTCTAGTGGGAACTAAAAACAATTTCTTTAATGCACACCAAAATGAATAATGTCCCAAGAAAAAGCTCCTCTAGCCTTTCCTACCTCCTGCCCCTCCCCCACCAACCCTGCCTCCCTGCTGTGCAAAGAGCCCTTTGTCCTGCCCTGCACTTATCTAGCTGTTTGGCCATATTGACAGGCCTACTGGAGGCATAATAAGGGAGTCAGTCTGACATAAGCAGCTGGCAATTTGAAACAAAAATCTTCCCTTTTTACTCATACCAAATCCTGCTGCAAAGGTCTCTGGCTCCTCCCATGCCTCCACCTATTTCTTAAACAGAGGAGCAGCAAGGAACTGGCATTTCTCTTTGATTAGGCAGCATAAATAAAAAACTTGATTCCCCATAGAAACCAACTCTATGTATAATTCCTATAGCTACTGAGCTTTTTGTTTGCTTGTTTTTTAAATTCATAAGATTAAAGCAAAAAGGTATCCTCACCTCTGGGTATGATTATGTATGAGTATCACTTCAACTTGCCATAAAAACACTGGGATGCCTCATACTATAAGAGAGACGAGACAAGGACGCATCAGACATAAGCAAAACTACCCGATAATCGTAGGGTTTTGAAAATACTAAGAATTCTAAAAAGCTGAAAATTCATTTCCTTCACTCCATATCAAGGAAACTTAATGGGGCTTTATATTAAATAAGGCATTCCTCCAGGTATTCAGAAAACAAAACCAGTCTGATAGAAACACGGAGTGAAGCAGACCAAATTTCTTGCTCAGTACAAATGAAGTAGATGGAGACTGTATGTCACAGCTCCCTTCATTTTAAGCATCCAGTAAGAATGCTCTGAAGTGATGCTTTCACCCCTCAGAGTTATTAGCATCTTCTACCCAATTTAAAAATGGATACACAGTAGGACAATTTTCCTAATGTTACACGATTTAACAAAATGTGTATAACTAAGTGAAAGAAACGATATTCTCTCTACCTTTTATAATCTTCCCTGAATTCTAGCCACTAGACAAACCAATCACAGTATCAAGTGAAGGTTAAAATGCTATTTGCCACTATTTTGCAATTTTTTGGCAGTAAAAAATAGTACCAATCTGTACCATAGGTATGTTACTCTTATTTTTTAAGAAGCTCACCTGAAGGGATATTTCAATCAAATTATAAATCCTATCAGTTGTATTACTATATACACATTTTTCAACACACTTTGCAGTCAAACCAAGTTTAATGCCAACTAGGCCTTCTAATTTCAAATTAAACTGGCAAATCCCTAGAGTTTGACTAAAAGTTATAATAAAATTTTATTCTACCTGTGATCTAATTTCTCTTGGATAATATGTACTCAATAATCAGTGACTGTGTTAACTATGGGCTAATGTTTCATAAGCTATTTCAGTCTGAAATGGATAAGGTTAAAATACATACAGACCATATTATTTTATTTCCTCATTCAAGGACAAAAATGACATAACCACTTTTGTCAAAATGGTCAAAATAATTCCAGAAGTATGTAAGTTCCTAGACACAAAACAGTATCAAAAAATTCAAGTATCCAAGCCCAATTAGTCCTTGTATGAAAAAGATCTCTTGATCCTTCAGAAAATGATATTCAGACAACAATCGGCTCCAAAAAACAGGAAATAAAAATGCGAAAGTGATTTTATATTATACAGTAATTAAGGTAAAAACACTTGTCTCTTAAACTTTTAAGTACGTTAAACAGCCAGTATGAGAGAAAGAATACCTATCGGATAATGGTGTCTTACCTATGTAATATTAGAACCACCTAAAATATTAACCATTAAAAGTTCTGTTTTTGTAGGTCTGCTTTTAGCACTGGGAAAACAATACGAACCACATTTGTGAATGTCAAAATGCTCTCTATTCTTTTTTTGCCACAAAAGCTACAGAATTATACTACAAATTACAGATGTTTGAAGGATTTAAGAACATTTATAAAAAATTAAAATAAAAATTCTGAAGGGTTACATAACAGTCTTAGGGGAGGGGGGAGCAACACATGGTCTTAGGTGTTGTATATACCTACCTAGGTGGTTCACTTTGAAGTATTTCTGGGCTTGACAAACTACTGGACTTGATCAGAGATTATCCAAGCTACGTTCAGTTGTGGGAAAAGGCAGATCAAAACTTGGGGCCAGAAGTGGTGCACCCCTTTAATCCCAGCACTCAGGAGGCAGAGGAAAGTGGGTATCTGTGAGTTTGAGGTCAACCTGGTCTATTATGCAAGCTATAGGTAAGCCAGGGCTACATAGTGAGAGACCCTGTCTCAAAAACGAAACAAAACCTCAAACAAGCAAAACAAAAAACTCAGTAAGGGCCTCTGGTTGTCTTCTTACTATCCTGAACAAACTTACTCAATTTCTAAATATTCCTAATATTCTAAATATTTCTCATGGATTACTGCCAAGATAATCTTTGTTGGGTCAGAAGACTATATCCAAAACATATACAATGAATCAAATTTATATAGGTCAATTACCAATGAAAACATCTAATCTGATGTCTACAGATTTAATATAGAAATTAAGAACATATTTAGCTCACTTTAGAGTTTAAGATTACTTTAGCAGAACATCTATTCACTAAGGTACATATGGCCTAATTTGGAAGAAGGGAGATACACAACAAATCAGTATTGACTCAATGATTGAAGAGATTGAGGAAAACATATCAGTTGCAGGGATAAAACAAAGCAAAAGATCCTCCTCACCCTATTCTGGTTCTCAGGAAAATCTTTACAATCTTACTACTTTAGTTTTGAATGGATTAAAAAAAATCAACACTAATTGAACTTTAAGCCCTATCAAAGTACAAAACCTCTACTAAAAAACAAAAATCTGCCCCCCCCAAAACCCAAAGTCTTTAGCTATGATTCAGTTTTCAGATGCTGGTATCTATAAATGGATAGAGGTTATAAATTGCTAATTCTGGTCTCTTCCCCAATAAAAGGCAAACCAGCTGAGCAGTGAAATTTCCCAGGAAAGCAAGCAAGGTATTCTTCCTAGTCTTGAAGCAACTACAGCCATCGCCTAAGTGCAGTTCCCTGCAGCCCACAGCATTAATGGACGCTGCACTGCTGTCCTTCCCTGGAGACAGCAGCCAGCACTACTCAAGCTTCTCACGTAGCAACCAGAGCTCCAGAGCCAGCAGCTGCTGCTGCCTTGTATACTCACTCCTGTGATCCAACACAGGAACAACCTTCTCTTTATACCTTCTCTTTTCCCCCCCCCCCCTTCTTACCCCCTTTTTTTTTTTTTTTGGACCAGTGTTCCATGCTAGAAGGGCTGGAATTATGCTTTTAGAAACAATCCTAAGGTCACTGTTTTAATTGGGGTTTTTGATTAGGGGAATAAAAAGATCAACATTTACCAAATTCCAAATATTAATTTTAATTAAACCTGCAATTAAAGAGTAAAGATTAATAAGCTTAAGTCTTTAGAAAGCCAATTTTCCATCCAACCACTGTATTTAAGTTTGCATCTAGAGACCAAAGCCTTGTGTCACGTCCTACCAAAGGACATAATTCATTTTTCTACACATGACAGTTTGAATAACCTTAAAGACTCTAATCCCATAACGAGCCAGAAATTTTGGCCACAGAACTAATGATCCGCCTGAGAAAACTGGAAGAAATCCAAGAAAAAAAAATTCCTATGTCCTCCAAAAAGCTCAGAAACCTCTGATTATGTCAGTATTCTCTGCTTTAGAAGCCCTAGGTCCCATTTCACACATCTAAAATTACCCCTTTTAACTTTCCTCCCAGTGACCTGAAAACATTATGAATACAAAATTAAGTATCAAAAACTACTTTTCTACAAATACAAAGCACACAAACCTCCTGAAAAGCTCCTAACACTTATCTGGAGCCTTCCCAATCAAAAGTATAGCTATTAAACATATGCTCAAGGAAGAAATGTAAACATGACCTTGGTCACAAATATGTCACCTAAAAACAATTTGTTTAGGTAAGGGATGAAGGAAACGAGAACCTAAATTCTGTATTATAAACACAGGAAAAACTGGATAAAGGAATTCAGGGAGACAAAACCCAGTAAACCCAGAGCTCTGAGTTACTGGTGAATACGTTTACACAAGTAACGTGAGAACAGAAAATGCAGGTCATACATGCTCCCCTGACCCAGACCAGTAGAGCTGGCCGTGGCATCAGTATTTCAGAGAAAGACCCCCTTATTCCTAAGAATGAAAAAGGCATAGCGCTCTATAGAATAAATTAGCATAGAAGGGGCTTTCCCAGCAGTTAAAACTTTCCCTCTCCGCGATTCACCTACTTAAACCAGGGCTTGTGCCCACTATCAGTCACCTCACATCTTGGCTTGCACGCACAGGGGAAGACGATTCAGGAGTACATTTTCCCCCCCTGCCTTTAAAGACGTTCTCAAAGGATCCCTCTCCACGCCCTAGGCAGGGAAAACGACAAAATCTGGCTCAATTCTAGGCTGGAACCCTACAAATTCAACAGGGATCTCTCAGGAATACAGGGCCAAACGCCACAGGGAGCTCAAGAATGTGAGGTGGGGGCGGAGAAGGTAATGTCTTTGGGGTGGTCAAGGAAGCAGCCATCTAATATAGGGACCCAAGAAGTCGAGGGAAGGCGCCCAGGGAGATTATGGAGCGGAGGACCGGGCCCCCAGAGCCCAGAATGATCAGAGTTGTCACAAGGCCACAAGAACCAGGGTGAAGGTGGGGGGGGGGCAGGAAAAAAAGTATGCCTGTGTATTATGAGAAGGGTAGGGGTAGCGAGAGGCCTAACCTCATGTAAAAGGGAAACCTGGAGTAGGCAGTTCCCAGGAAAAAGGCAGAGTAGGGGGAGGGGAAGCGTTCTGACCCAGGAAAGACATTAAAAGGGTAGTGGGGTCGACTGGATTCAAGGGAGCCTTTCTCCCCGGCAAAGAGGGGTGCAATGGTATGTAGGGCTTGCCAAGAAGGAAAAGGGACAGCATTCTCCAGCTAGGAGTCTGGAGAGGCCCAGGTCTACCACCCGAGCAGTGCGACCCTGGGGAGACGGAGGTGACCCTTTTTCCCCTGGGGCCCGGCCGTGTGGGTCGGTGACTGATTTCTGTCGGACCCTTACCTTGACCCAGGCGCTGCCGGGGCCTGGGCCCGGGCTGCGGCGCACAGCACTCCCGGGAGGCAGCAAGACTCGAGTTAGGCCCAACGCGGCGCCACGGCGTTTCCTGGCCGGGAATTGCCCGTACCCGTGAGGTGGGGGTGGGGGGCTGAAAGGCGGAGCGAGCCAAAGGCGGGGAGGGGGAAGGGCCAGGGATGGAGGGGGGCCGGCACTACTGTGTTGGCGGACTGGCGGGACTGGGGTTGCGTGAGTCTCTGAGCGCAGGCGGGCGGCGGCCGCCCCTCCCCCGGCGGCGGCGGCGGCGGCAGCGGCGGCGGCGGCCGCCCACTCAGCCCGCTGCCCGAGCGGAAACGCCACTGACCGCACGGGGATTCCCAGCGCCGGCGCCAGGGGCACGCGAGACACGCCCCCTCCCACCGCGCCATTGGCCTCTCCGCCCACCGCCGCGCACCCATTGGCCAGCTAGCCGCCAATCAGCGAAGGCTGCCGGGGCCGCCTAAAGAAGAGGCTGTGCTCTGGGGCTCCGGTTCCTCAGAGAGCCTCGGCTAGGTAGGGGAGCGGGACTCTGGTGGGAGGGAGGCTCGGCGGGTTCGCGGGGAATGGGTGGTGGAGGTGGGCCGAACGAGGATGGCAGCGTCACCTTCGGAGGGATGGTGGCGTGGGGCGTTTATTGGGCTGGAAGGGAACAGAGGCTGGTGGGTTAGACACGGGAGCGCGGCCCGCCCTGCGGCAACCGGAGGGGGAGGGAGAAGGGAGCGGAAAAGGCTTGTAATCCGACGGAGCCATCGTTCCCGCAGGGGAGGAGCACTTCCGGTTCAGGCTTCGTCACTGATTGGCCTCTTCTCCTCCCGCCGTGCGTGAAAACACAAATGGCGTCTGTTGGTTGGAGTGAGGCGCTTGTCAGTTAGAACCTCCGGAGTGCGCAGCCGCTGGGTTCCTCGCAGTGCTCGCTGGGTGGGGCGGGGAGCTGGGTGGGTGAGGGGAACTGGACGTGCGGGTGCGGGTGCGGTCGGCCTTCCGCGGGGGAGGGGGAGGGTTAGTGAAAGTGGCTGGGGCCGGGCGGCCTCCCACCCGCCCCTTCCTCTGGGCGAGTCGGTTTACCCGCCGCCCGCGCGGCTTTGCCATCTGATTGGCTGCCGGAGCCCTTCCACTTGGCCCGTGTCCCAAATGAGCGAAGCCACTGCGCGGGCCAGCGGGGGTGGCGGGGAGGCGGTCGCTGGTTCCGGCCTTCCCGGAGGCCCAAGCGCCGCAGTGTCTGGCCCAGCGCCCCTGCGCAACGTGGCAGGAAGCGCGCGCTGGGGGCGGGGGGCGGCCCGCCAGCCTAAAGCTGCTGGGAGGTGGCGAGTACGGCTCCACCCGAAATGCCACTGCTCGAGGGACGAGACGAGCGGGACCTGCTCCGCACACCCGTGGGAGTGAAGGGGCGGGGGTTGGTCGGGCTGGTTTGTAGGCGGGAGGCGCTGCTCTCCAAAAATCCGCGCGAGCTGCAATCCGGAGAGAGCTGCAGTAGAGTAGGCGGAGAGAAGGCCGCACCCTTGGCAGGGGGAGGGGAGTGCCGCAGTACCTTTATGGGAGTTCTCTGCTGCCTCCTGCCTTCTAAGGACCGCCCTGGGCCTAAGAGGAGTCCCTTCCCCCCCTCAGCCCTCGTGATCTCGACGTCTTCTCCCTGTCGAGTCTTTATTCTAGATTATGGGCGGGATTCTGGCCAGCCTCTAGGGCTAACCTGATGCGTGGGCGTTGTCCTGCAGGAGAATTGAGCAGGTGTAAAATTGGAGGGGTGAGATTGCCCACAGATTTGAATGTGTTGGGAGGTAATTATAATGGGCAAAAAAGAAGGGAAACAGACTAGGCACTCACCTGGGGTTTTATGCAGTAAAACTGCAGGTAATTACTGGTTGTGACCCGTTTTTTAGAGTATTTTTTTGTGGAGGTAGATTAAAGCCATGATCACCCGAGTTAATTCCTCACTTTGCGACCCTTGCTACAACCATGAAGTTAGAGAGTATCACGAATTAGAGTATAAACCTAGTTTTAGCCTTTCCTTCAGAGCCCAGCGCTTCACTTGGCCCTTCCCTCTCCCTCTGCAGTCCTTCGGAAAGATATTTTAGCACTCTCATGATTTTGTACCCGTTTTTCCTGTGTTGTACTGGCTCAACCAATGCCTATACATAGTACTGGCTTTCTCCCTCTCCTGATCATCAGAAGTCTGATGAGTCATGAAACCAGACAGATTGGTTCCATCACAAATTGAGGCTTGAGCTGGAGCCTCTTAGGCTGCAGCGCTTTTATTCCTCCTTAGTGCAGATTGTTGACTTGTTTTATTTCCATTTTGTCTCTCCCCTCCCCCAGCTGGAGTTCCACCATCGGATCTACTTACAATCCAGAGAACTTTGACAATAAAAGCTTTATTTGAGAATTAAGTCCAAGGTTCAGCAATATCTTCCTTTCCTTGCCTCTGAATATCTCAGTTGTCTCTCCCTCTATTCTCATCAGTTAGTAAACTGAGCTCAGTTTCCTATTTAATGGCCTCCAAAACCGAAGTCTACCTGATAAATCCTAGATTGTTAAAGTTACCGCTATAGCATAAAATGATAGGTGAAATTTGCTGGCTCATTACTACTTACAGAAGGAATTCCATTGAGTATGACACATAAGAACTCTGAATGGGTTGATGACAACAGCTTTTTCATTTCATTGAAATGCAGACTGTTAAGACTCAAACGTGGGGCTGGAGAGATGGCTCAGTGGTTAAGAGCACTCACTGACTGCGCTTGCAGAGAACCCGGGTTCGATTCCCAGTACCCACACGGCAGCTACGAACTGTCCTTAACTCCAGTTCCAGGAGAATCCGAAGCCCTCTTCTGACCTCCACCGCATTGTACGACATGGGTGCACTCACATACGTGCAGGCGATACACTCACACACAAAAATATTTTAAAAATTTAAATATGATTTACCTGTTTAAAAATTAGCAATGTTAGGCATGTGTGGTAGCGCACATGTTTAATCCCAGCTCTCTGGAGGCAGATGAAGGTGGATCCCTGTTTCAGGCCAACCAGAGCTATACAGTGATCAGATCCTGTCTGAAAGAAAATGAGCAATGTTTTTGCCTGACTTCTGGTACTTAATTATAGTGCTTCCCATTCTTTGCAAGCTTACATGTGTTTATGCTGAGCTGCTTGAGGAGTCTTGTTGAGTCTTGTTCTGCAAGTTCCTATTGTTAGTAGCCAGATCTAAGTAAAATGAACTAAGCACTATGTAAATGTCTTTGTAAAAGCTTGGTGGTTTGGTCTTTTAGCACTGTAGAAGAGACTGCCCAGTAGAATTTCTTTCAGGGATGGAATACTCTGCATTTGAAATGCCACTTCTGACAGAATAGCACAGCTGCAAACTTGTGGGTTACAAAATACTTAATATGGATGTTTTCTCTTACACTAAGCACAGTAAGGAAAATAAAAGCCAAACCTCTTATAGTCCATTTATTTTCTTTAACTGCTCATTTTATCTTCTTTCTGTGCTTCATCTAAATTAAGCTGAAAGCTAAATCTAACAAAGATGAAAGCAAGTGGTGATTAATTTTCAATTTTCTAATTTGGAAATTAGGAAGTTGAGATTTCATTAAATAGCATAATAAAAAATCAGAAGTACAGCTGGGTGTGGTGGCACATGCCTTTAATCCCAGCACTTGGGAGGCAGAGGCAGATGGATCTCTGGAGGCCAGCCAGGGCTAAATAGTGAGGCCCTGTGCTCCCTGTCCCCAAATAATGATTAGGGTTGATGGTTCACATTAGTGAACCCCCACCCCTAAATTTCAGTCCTTAGATTTTCATTTGTGTGGGGGCGGGGGCAGAGTTGCCCTAATATTTGAGTATGCTTAGGACAGTGGCCTTCCAACTTTAGTATGCCTTGCTGTTTAATTCAGTTTACCTAGTCTCACCTAGAAATTAGAATTCTGGGCCAAATTAGAATTCTGTGTCTTTTCATGTTCAGTTTGTTTACTGTAAATAAAACTTCAGTGCTATAGTGTGCCTGACAAAAATGGTAGCTTCAAAGAAAAGTTTTTGAGATAGCGACTCCCTGTGTAGCCCTTACTGGCCTCAAACTCTGCCTGCCTCAATACTGTATATCCCCCTTCTCTTGGGCCTCGTGTGTGTGTGTGTGTGTGTGTGAGAGAGAGAGAGAGAGAGAGAGAGAGAGAACTGGACTTCGTTTTGAGTGCTGAGATTGAAGATGTGCACCTTGGTGTCCAGCTCAAACAAAATAGTAGGGAGGCCCAGTTGTACTAACCTGTAGTCCAGGCAGAGAGGTAAGCGAATCTCCATCAAAGGTCAGCCAGGGAGGGCTACATAGTAAGATAATGTCTAAGGGAAAAAAACCTGAGTGTATGGGAAAAACGAAGGGTAATGGTTAATAATACCTTCTTGTGCACCACAGATTTTTCTTACGGAGTATTAAGTGCATTAGGGTGATAATAAAGTATTTGTGGTGGAAGCGTGAGAACCTGAATTAAATCTCCATAATTCACATAAAGGGACAGGCACGGTAGAACAGACTTGTAACCTAGCACTGGGGAGGCAGAGAAGATCCCTGGGGCTCTGGGGATAGCAGCCTAGCCTACTTGACAAGCTCCAAGCTAGTGAGAAAACCTATCAAAAAAACAAGGTGGACAGCTACTGAGGAACAACAGCTGGGTTGTCTTCTGGTCTCCACACACATGTACATACATGTGGATATTAAAATATTCCAATATTTCTTTCAACAACTTTCATCTAATACTGTTTTCCCCACCAAACTGCATATCATTCCTCAAGGACATGGATTAACTTTTCATTCAAGTAAAGTTGGGAACTTGGTTATGGGATTTGTGAAATTAGCTTTCAAGTGATAGTAAAAGACTACAAAATAATAGAACAAGACTCCTTTTGTGAGACAGCCTGAGAGGGTGGGTTCTGACCTTCATCTGTGTACTGTGATCTCAGCAGACCCCCAGAGAGTGCCTGTTTCTGGCCTCCTGGTGTAGGGGCTGAGAATGTGGGACTGCCTGAGAGTGCCTGGATCCTCCCTCCAGGTGGTGATAAGAATTATCTGCAATTTGGGAGTCTTTTAGATAGACCCATCGAAGAGGTACCCCAATTGCCGTACCTTGTGTCGTCCCCCCACCCCACCCTGGTTCAGCATGGAAGAAGCCAGAGCAGTCTGCATTCCAATTCCCTATCCACAAGCTGGGTAACCTCTTCAGAGGATGGTGTGATAAGAACAGGAGGTAGGAATTGGCTAGGCAGTTAGGGTAAAAAGACCCCAAAGAAAAGTATCCAGCTTCTTAGTTAAAAGTCAAAATGTCCTTGGGCCTCTTAGCAACATACTCCATTCCAAAGGCCAAAAATGTTGAAAGTATTTGGGAACTTGTATCTAATCCAAAGATATTAGGGCTACCTCTTCAGAGGGGGAATGTTAGTGTAGCAAAAAGCCCCATAAAAAAGAAGAGTACATGAAGTTACCAGAAAAAAGTGATGGGGAGGTATGGGAGGAATTAGAGGGGAGGGAGTGGGCATGGGTTTGATCAAAACACCTTATGTACTTATATCCCTGTATGAAATTTTCAATAAATTATTAAAAAAAGACTCCTTTTGTGCAGAAATTAATACTTAACCTAGGTTATCCTAATACTCTTCATGGAGGAAGCCGATTCCTCGGAGGTCTCAGAATTCATCTGTCCATGTTGATAAGCTCTTCACTGGGTTTCCTGGATTAACCATAGCAGTTCCTGTGCTTGGCTTCTCAGCTGGTTGGTTGGTTGCTTGCTTGCTTAGTTTCCTGTCTCCTTTTGAAGTGTCATAGGATTTCTTATCTTCCATGACAAAAACATGTTAAATATGTTAAACATTTGTACTTGAATGGGAAAGTTGGTGAAAGTTTGGTAAAGGTGTGTGAATTTTTTTTGTTGAATTTGCAAAATTTGAACTAGATAAGGTTTTTTACATCTTTTCATGAATGGAGATTTGGTATAATTGTATAATTATGGTTTACAACTGTTGGGCTAGAATGATAAAAGATTAGCATCACAAGGGTAGGGACTAGCTTGACTATTTCAGGCAATATAATTACTGAGTACTTTGTTCGGTCACATTCAGGAGTCAAGCACTTGACCTTGAGGGTTGAAAATCCTTGGTTTTGTTAAGTTTACTTAGTATATATAAGTTTATATTTGAGGACATCCTTACTCAGATTTTATTTTTCTTTTTCATTACTCCCCGTTTTTGGCAGTAAGAAACTGATTAGCATACTGTTAACTTTAATTGGTATTTAGGATTGAACTCTATTTCTGTTGTTAGTCTCCCATAGCGGAGACTGTTTCTACTTCTCTAATAACCTAGATTCATTTTCCCTACCTTTTACAATCCTTGGCCCCTTTTGTCTTAATACTTTTTCCACCCTGTTTCTAGGCTTCGGTTTGTTCAAAGAAATGTTTGTTTGGATCTTTCTGTTGGCATGAGTACCACATTTTTAGAAAATATTTGTCAAACTGGTTAGTTAACTAATCCTTTCTCCCCTGTATGGACTCATCAACTCAGTCTGTTAAAGAGTCACTGAAGATGGTCTCAGAACACCACTTCTCAAGGATCCTTTCCTTAATGCCCTCACCCTTACACCACTTTGGGTCTCCCACTTTGTTGACATGCCTCTTATAATTGTAATTAAGATAATAACTGTGTGATTGTTGTTTTTTCCTACTTTAGATCATTCCTTCAGGACAGGACAGTGCCGAAGGCTATATCCCAGTTGCCTAAGCAGAACCAGTCTTCAAGAGCCAAGCTCTTCAAGATGACAAGACTTTTTTATTCTTAAAAATAAGCAAAATTACATGATGCTCAGTGACAACATCACTGACGTTAACAAATGCTGCTGTATAGTTCGGGTGGTTTAGGTATGAATATTTGTATTTTTATAAATTAATTATAGAAGGTTGTGCCTTCTATAATCTATGTAATCTCAGTGTCATGCAGTTGATGTTTATAAAAACCCTGTAGCTTTCTTTGTGCCTGGGGAAAAATGAAAATGCATTTTTTTTGTCTTACAGTAACGTTTTAAACATTTCAAGTTTCAAATGGTAGATAACTGAAACTTTAGAATTTAGTAGCCTTTATTATTTTTTTCCCCATTTCCCCATTCACAATACAGACCAGGCACAGTGGGGCAGGTTTGCTCTGCCTCCTCTTTTCTATACAGTCAATGAAAACAGCCTCTGGTAAGCACCAGGAGGCCTACTAGCCTCTATTTAAAATAGATCACTGGTTTTAAAAAGATAAGGCTAAGGCTAGTTGTTCAACTCACCATTGTTTTAAACTGACTCATGGCAGAATTGATAAGTGAAAGCTGCCTGTCACCATTTTGCTTTAGCAATAATTTAACAGCGTGTTTTATGCGACACAATTTTGAACTGTGGTGCCTGCTATCTTGTCATTTTGAAAGCAGTTGTTCCAGTGTTGGTTTCTTGTTTGAGGGCTGAGTATTTGAAATGCAGTCATATTGATGTTCCGTAAAAGAAAATTAAATCTTCAGAAGCTTCAAGCTAGAAATTAAAAAGCTGCTGAAGTATTTTTAAAGAGTAAATTACTGCATTATATTGGCTGGAGAAACACATAATAAAAATTTGCCAAATGTCTGCCAGGTAAAAAGAAATGCTCATAATGATTCCTTTAGATAGTATAGCAACTTGTCATATTAAATAATTTTCTACAGGCATGAACTCTAATGCACAACTCAGACATCTGCTTATACCTTACAAATGGATACTTGTTACTTTGTATCTGTTACTTTGTATCTAAACTGGTCAAAGATACTCATGTGAAAAGGTGGCAATAAATCTGTGTCCTGAAATAGTCAATGAAATGTGGAATGACTTTTTAATCTCATGGCTTATCCTGGATGACTATGTTGACATTTTCTCTAATGGTGAAAAGCAAACAGTGGGTAGAACTGCAATGCCTTGGCATATACTAAGGAAATGGTTTCAGACTGTTCACTGCCATGCATTTGTCGTGTAAACATAAAGGGAAAGTGGGCTAGTTTTACTTCACAATGTCTTTGGGAAAACAGTAAAATTTTTCTAAGATTTGGATCCCTGCATAACTTAAGAATGGTCAAACTTACATTAAGTTCTTAGTACATAGATTGTCTCAAAAAAAAAAGGTACTCTGACATCAGAGTTGCGATTAAAGGTATGCTCTGCAGATGCCTGCAGAGGCTAAAAAAGGGCTTCAAACTCCCTAGAGCTGGACTTGCAGGTGGTTGTAAGCTGCTTGGTGTTGCTGGGAACTGAACTTGGGCCCTCTATAAGAGCAGGATGCACTCTTTAAACTACTGAGCCATCTCTCCAGCCCATAAAAAAGCAGGATTCAGAAGGCCTGAAAGTGAGAAATGGCTGCTCTAGAATAGTGGCCTAAAGATGTTAAACACTTCAAATAAGATGGAATTTAAATGACTTTTATTAAGACTGTAATACTGGGCCTGTTGCACAGTCAAGAGTTTAGTGGAAAAAACTATGTTGCTTTAAATAGGACATGAAAACCGAACCTTTCATTTTTTTGGTTGTTAGCCTTAGCCTTTAAGGCTGTGCTACTGTTAGTGCATAAGTCAATGCTGATGTTAATGAAATGCTTCTAAGTTTGTGGTTATTAAATAATTAAAAAAATATAGGACATGGAAGCCAGATAGAAGCTAAGAATTTAGAATGAAGCTAAATTCACATCTTTTAGTAAAAATTGTTCCTACCATAAGAAATGTCTTACTCCCTAGGCATTAAGGATAAGGGGTGATGATGGTAGTCTTGATACAATTGTGCTGCAATTTTTTTAGATTATGTTTTCAAATATGTTGACTACTGGGTTGGCATGGTGGTGCACGCCTTTAATTCTAGCACCCGGGAAGCAAGCAGATCTCTGAGTTTGAGGCTAGCCTGGTCTACACAGTGAATTCCAGGCTAGCTGGGGCTACAGGGAGACCCTGGGCCGGGTGTGGTGGCGCGTGCCTTTAATCCAGCACTTGGGAGGCAGAGGTGGGAGGATCTCTATGAGTTTAAGGCCAGCCTGGTCTACACAGTGAGTTCAGGCCAGCTGGGGCTAAGGGAGATCCTGTCTCAAAAAGACCAAAAAAAAAAAAAAAAAAAAAGTGTTGACAACTTTGAAAAGTTAAAACCTAAGGGCATAACTAGTTAAGTGGTGGTGTCATTTGTCATTTTTAACTCACTTTCAGTCCTTCTGAATCATTTTTTATGGGCTGGAGAGATGGCTCAGTAGTTAAAGAATGCATCCTGCTCTTATAGATAGGGCCTGAGTTCAGTTCCCAGCAACAACCTCTGGCAGCTTACAACTACCTGCAAGCCCAGTTCCAGGGGGTCTGAAGCCCTTTTTTAGCCTCTGCAGGCATCTGCTCTTTAGCTGGGCAGCATACCTTTAATCCCAGCACTAGGGAAGCAAAGGCAGGGGGAATCACTGTATTTGAGGCCAGCCTGGTGAGTTCCAGGCCACCAGCTAGGGCTATCGTTGAGAACCTGTCTGGAGAAAAGAAGATCCTATTCTAATTCTTTTCTAGTAACCAGATTTAATAAAACATAATAGAAAGATGATGTAGTGCTCACTACATGTATACACTTTTAAAAATAGAACTTAATAGAATTATGAATTAAGCACAAAATGGATGCATTAACTTAGAAATTTTAGCTAATACAAAAATTATTAATTCATCTGTTCAGTAAATATTAAATGCTTGCTCTGGCAAATGGTGGTGAAGACAGATATATGATGGTAGTGTACTTTCCTGGTTCTGTGCCCAGTTCTTAGAGATTTAAAGGGTTTCTTTTGTTGCAGGTGGAAAGTTCTGCTTAATCCAAAAGTAATCCCTTTAGCAATGGTAAAAATGCCCATCTAGGAAGTAAAACCTTTATAGATGTTATTTCCAGTTAATTCTCAAGGAGTAACAGTTCCCAGAGAAAACAGATTAGGAGGGTTGACTATGCGGCCGATGTGAACTTTTCTTCCAAAGAAAGGAAGTACGGTGTCCTTTTATTCTAAATGGAGACATCACACTGAAAAGTTAAGCTGAATGAAGCCAGGTTCTCCCAAAATAATTTCACATGAAACCTCAGCTAGTGTTTGCTTTAGGGAAACACCATGTTAAAAAGACTGAATTAATATTAAGGTTATTTCATATTCCATAGAACTATGTCAGGTAGAATATGTGGCAACTGGAAAATGAACAAGGATTTTGCAGAAAATAAAAACACATGGCTCCCAAAGAAAGCTTTCACTTAAAGATACATTGAGGCTTTTTATTCATCCTTGAACCACTTCCCACAAAAAGACATTGACAGGTTTACTTTTTTTGGCTTTGGAAAAAGTAACATAAGGCTTTGTATGCTGAAAGAAAATTCCTTTAATTTGGCATGTTAATCCCAGACTTCACAACTCTTCTGACAGTCACAAAAGTATCCACACACACCCCTTAATAAACCTTAGACCTGTTCTAATTCTGTGTATTAATCTGACATATTTTACCTAAGGCAGATAGTAAACTTTTCTATAGATCTTGAGGTTTCAGTGTGTTAAGGGGCAAACGACACAATATAATGATGTTTCAGTTTTTTGAGGCTGAGGTAAAGAACATAAGCTACAGAACAGCAAGGCTTGATAGGTAATAAAATGTGGCCTAAGATAACTGCAATTACATTTTCTGCCTTCCCTTTAGGCCAAGGTGACTTTCCATTTACCACAGTGTAAAAACAAGGTTATTAAGTGTTCTAAAACCTAGATCCCAAGCACTTTAATTGGCTTTCCATTGGACTATATCATATTAGTCGTATTTTTTGCTAATCAAAGTGAAGAGCTTTGAAGTATAGTTTAAGTATTATAGACTGCACTATTTTTCTTCCTAAGCAAGTTTTTCATACTAACACATTTCCAGTGTTAGGAACTACACATAGTTTTTTTGGTCTTTTTGAGACAGGGTCTCTCTGTAGCCCCAGCTGTCCTGGAACTCACTATGTAGACCAGGCTGGCCTTGAACTCACAGAGATCTGCCTGCCTCTGCCTCCGCCTCCGCCTCCCGAGTGCTGGGGTTAAAGGCATGCGCCACCACACCTGGCCCAGGAACTACACATACTTTTAAACATCTTCATTCTTTGCATTATCTAGGATGTCTTCCTCCATCTTGTTCTGAAGGATGAACAAAGGCTTGGGATGTACGTTTCAGAAGATAAACTGCAGCATGGAGACCACCTATGTTCACCCAGACTGTATGAACCTTTCGCCACATGTGACCCAGTCCAGATAATGCCTGTATACACACAAAATGCATAAAAGTTATTAGGCTGATAATCTGCTTCTAAACCAATCTGGGATCTTAACTGCCAGTTAAGAATTGGTAAGGGAAGAGAAAACATCAATCTCATCATGTCCACCTTTAAAGAAAACAATTTTCCCACTGGCTGACCAGCAAGCAGCTCTGGGACTCTTCCCCAGCTCCCCACCCCCAACCCTGGCATAGGTGCTAGGGTCCATGCCTACTTTAAAAAGCCCTCAAATTGCCACAGGCTGAGACTTGAGCTACTATACAGTACCTTGGTAAAGCACTTTTTGTCCTGGGTAAGTAGTACAGCTCTGCCTGTCTCTGGTCTGCAGACACGGCTCATCTCCTGTAGGCAAGCTGGATAAAGATTCCAGTTTCTCTTCTTGGAGCCCATCCTATAAAAGGCGGCTCATGAGTCAACTACTTGCAAAAGGTAAATATTTAAAACTACATTAAATGAGAACAAAATTTGAGGCAAGAGAAATAGTTGTCTTAGAAACTAGAGCTTTCCCATTACACATCAATAAAATAAGCTATGTTAAAAAAATGTTCAGAGTTTTGTACTGGAAAAAAAGTTTGACAACTCTTAATCTAAAAATAAGCAGTCAAACTATATAAGCCAAAAACAGTGAGTACAACTCTGTCTTGAGAAATAATTGTTCCTCAGCCTTGTATGTGAAATATGATCATGTAATTGTACAATGGAGGAAGTTAATTATAAGTAATTTAAAAATGATTCCATATGATGGTCAGGATCAAAATGTAGTTAATATATTCCTGAATTCCCCAAGGAAAGAAACAAAAGTAGGTGAATCCATCATAGAACATATTTTAAAAGTCCTACCTTTTCCCAAATGGCATATCTGTTACGATAATATCCACAGAGCCAGTTCTCAATGGGAGATTGCAGATATCCCACTGAACAGCATCAATAGGCAAACCCCAGGATGTTTTTCTGTGGCAACAAAGCAAAGAAATTTAAATATATTCTGCTAGGCCAGTGAAATGGCTCAGCATATAAAGATACTTGCCACTAAGCCTGATGATCTGAATTCAATCACCAAGACCCACACACATGGAAGGAGGGAACTAAATTCCATGGGTTGTATTCTAACCTCTATACCCATGCCTATAGAAGTAACACAAAATATATGTGATAAAAAAATATATTCTGGCTAGGTATGGTGGTGCAAGCCTTTAGTCCCAGCACCTAGGAGGCAGAAGCAGGTGGATCTCAAACAAAACAACAAAGAGACTACTATAGCAAAAATGGTTTGAAAAAAAAAATCAACATTTTAACATTTTAATTAAAATTTTTTTCTTTAAAAAAAAAAAAAATTTATTGCCTACATGTATGTAAATGCACCAGTGTGCAATGCCCACGGAGGCAAGAAGAGGGCATCAGATCTCCTGGAACTGGAGTTACAGATGATTATTAGCTGCTATGTGGCTGCTGGGAACTGAACCCAGGTCCTTTGCAAGAGCAGCCAGTGCTCTTAAGCATTGAGCCATCTCTCCAGCCCCTTAATTAAAATCTTAAAGTGATGTTGGAAGAAAACATATGATCATAACTGAAATAGAAAAATTTCAAGTACTTTTTAAAAATTAAGATTGGGCCATGCACATGGTACACATCTCTTTAATCCCAGCATCTCAGGCTATCCAGGTCTACACAATGAGACAATTTTTTTTTTTTTTTAAAAAGACAGACTTTCAGAGGGCAAATAATGGCTTTACATGTAATTTTTAAAAATATTTGAGTGCTTGCCTGAATGAAAGCAGGTGCACCATATGTGTGCCTGGTGCCTGCAGAGGCCAGAAGAGGGTGTTGGATCCCCTGTAATTGGAGTTAGAGCTGAAACATCTCTCCAGGTCCCAATATTATACAACTTAAAAATCAAAAAACAAAAACAAAACAACAAAAAAACGGGAGGGGGGGAAGCAAACATCAGAGGAAATGAGTTAACAACTAAGGATTGTTAAGAGGGCCAGAGAGATGGCCCTGCTGGTAAAGGCAACTACCAAAAGCCTGAGTTTGATTCCTGGAACCCACAATAGAAAGGGAAGGACCAGCTCCCACCAAGTTGTCCTCTGATTTTCCCAAGTGCTACATGGCAACGACATGCATTGGGTGCAGATGGGCACATATGAACACATATAATAAAATGTCCTTAAAAATAAAAGAATTCTAGCAGGGTACACGCCTTTAATCCCAGCACTCATGAGGTAGAGGTAGGTGGATCTCTGTGAGTTCAAGGCCTGCCTGGTCTACATAGCAAGTTCCAGGCCAGCTAGAAAAATAATAATAGTAAAGAATTCTAAGACAAGTTTATGGTATTGAAACACTAAGTTATGTAACTGGTAATGGAAAGGTTATTGAAGAAACTGGAATCCCAGCATTTGAAAGGTGGAGGCAGAAGATCAGGAGTTCAAAGCCAATCTTTGTTCATAGCAAGTTCAAGACCAGCCTGTTCTTCCTAAGACTGTTTTCTAAAACAATTTAAGACTAGAGGAACTGCAATAAAGGCAATCCTTACATAATGGAAAAATATAATTACTGATAACCACAGGTGCATAAGTAATTTTAAGCCAAAAATCTACTAAATGTTTTATGTTTTTTTACATAAAGTGGATAAAAATAGCATAGGTTAAATCAAAAAAAGGTTTTAAAAATGGGAATAAAGATGAGACATTTAGAAGCAAGAAAAGAAATGGTATTTCAAAAAAAGTCAAAACCTAACTACTTTATATATCAAATGATTAAAAATTAAATTAAAATTGTATTACTTGGTTGGTCATAGACCAGGAGCAGTAGGATCACCCAGGAGATTGCAGGTCCCATTCCAGACCCATCTGATCAGCATGCATATTAACAGGATCCCAGAGTAACTCATACATACATAAACTTTAAAGTACTTTCACAAGCTGGGGATATAGCTCAGTGGTAGAGTGTTGGCCTAGAATATCCAAGGCCCTGGGACTGATTCCCCAGCATGAAAAAAGACAAAACTACTGTTATAAATGACTATGAAATAGCATATCATCAACAACCTAGACAGTAACAGAAAATTATTTTATAAAATCAGCTGGGCATGGTGGTACATGCCTTTAATCCCAGCACTCAGGAGGCAGAGGTAGGCGGATCCTCTGTGAGTTTGAGGCCAGCCTGGTCTACAGAGTGAGTTGCAGGCAGCTGGAGCTACAGGGAGACCCTATCTCAAAAAAGACCAAAAAAAAAAAAAAAATCTACAGGATATGGTCAACTGTAATACTTAGACTAAAACTCAGCATGAGAGCTGTAGCTGTGGCTCAGTGATATAATACTTGCCTAGCAAGTACAAACAAGGACCTAGGTTTAGTCCTCTGCATTGCAAAATACTAAGAAGAAAACAGCAGCCTTTTAAAATTTAGAAAAAATTGGGGCTGGAGAGGTGGCTCAGCACTGGCTGTTCTTGAAGAAGACCTGGTTTGATTTCCAGCACCCATATAGCAGCTAACAACCGTCTGAAACTCCAGTTCTAGGGAATCCAACACCATCTTCTGTCTTCTACGGGCACTACAAGAGATGGGTCACTTACACACATACAGCAATAATTATATTAATGTTTAAAAAAGATTTAGAAAAAATAAAAACTTCAGTGTGAAATGGGGACTTAAAAAACCCAAGAAGCATTGAGCATGACACCAAAGGATAGTTTATAAAAAAACAACACACTAACGAGCCTAATCCAAAAAGGACAAGGAACTGGAGATAGCTCACTGGTTAACAGCACTTGCTGCTTTTACAGAACTGGAGTTCATGTACCATTACCCACTTCAGGTGGCTCACAACCACCTGTTAACTCCAATTCTAGGGGATATGATGCCCCTTTGGCCAGCAAAGAAACCCATATACACGTGCTTACACTCAAACACAAATACACATAAATTTTAAAAAAAGGAAACAAGGGGGCCAGGCAGATAGCTCAGCCAAGCCTAAAAACCTAACCTGTGTTCCATCCCTGAGATTGACATGGTAGAAACAGAAAGCCAACTCCCAAATGACCGCCACACACTTGTGGCACTGAGAAGCCCCCCCCCCACACACACATATAAACAAAAAGACCACTAACTTAACAGTCTTCTGGGGCAAAGTAAGTAGAGGATTTAAACAGGCTGGAGGGCCACTAGTCAGAATCTATTGTATATTAAAATGGGGATGGCTCTCAAACTTTCAACTCAGATTATTTGCGGTGCCAAATAGTAGAAAAAAAGCTAAATAAACTGTAGTAGTTGTATTTAACGGAATACTATGTAGTATTCCTCTCTATACTCAGGAGGAAGAGGCAGGAGTATTATTATGTGTTTGAGTCTAGCCTGGTCTATATAAGCAAGTTCCAGGCCAGCCAGGGCTACATAGACCCTGTCTAAAATAAGACTATGTAAAAATGTTTAAAAGATAATTTTTTAATCTGTGGAATTAAAACAAATCTACCCCATTACTGCAAATGTAAACAAATAGTTGGGTTTGGTAGCTCATTCTATTAATCCCAGTACTTGGGAGACAGGCAGGAAGGACACTGAGAGTTTGAGGCTAGCTGGACTATAAAGTGAGTTCCAGGTCACCCTGAGCTATAGTGGAAGACCTTGTCTAAAGAAATAAGGGCTGGAGAGATGGTTCAATGGTTAAGAGCACTTGATCTTCCAGAAGACTCAAGTTCAGTTCCCAGCAACAACATTAGGTAGGTTACAACCTCCTTTAACTCTAGTTCCTGTGGGATCTGATACCTCTGGCCTCTATAGGCATTGCACTCACATACACATACACACATAATTTAAAAAATAAAGGGGCTGGAGAGGTGTCTCAATGGTTATGAGCATTGGCTGCTCTTGCAGAAGAGCCAGCTTCAGTTCCTAACATCCACATGACAGCTAACAACCATCTGTAACTCCAGTTGCAAGGGGATCCAGCACCCTCTTCTGTGCACTTCACACAACACAGGTGAACTTACATACATGCAGGCAAAACATTCACACATATAAAAATAAAAAAAAAATTTAATCTTCAAAAATAATAAAATTAATCTATAATCTAATAGCTGGGGAAGAGGTATATAAGAACAAAAAAGGTAAACAGAATTGTAACAAAGTAGTTAAATTGTAGTCTATTTTCAGTAAGCTTTTAAAACTTAAATAGCAGTCTAGGCATGGTGGTGCATGCTGTTAATCCCAGTACTTGGGAAGCAGAAGCAAGTGATCACAGTAAGTTCGAAGCTAGCTTGGTCTACATAGCAAGTTCCAGGCCAGTTGGGGCTACAGGGAAACAAGAAACCAAAAAACAGTTTAAATGGAGTCTTATACTGTTCATTTTGGTTATGATGATGTCTCAAGGAACTGGGGGCACATCTCAAAATCAATATGAAAAGTGATTATCTAAAAGATGCAATACAGTCTTTTAAGTTAAACTTTTACCCTTCTTTAATTTGGTTCTTCGTCAATAGAGATGAGATATTATTTGATGCTCTGTTCACTGCCAAAGGATTATTATCACCAGCGATATGATAACAGTTAGACCATTCAGTAGCCCCCTAAAAGACAAGAGTATTTGTTCAAATAAGCCGTGAAAGATTATTAAAGGTAAAACTATTACAAGGAGTTTTCAGTAAACATGACAATCCAGTGCTTTTCCAGATTGCATAGCAATACCTGTTGTCACCCTCACTATTTCCCTTGCTGGAAATACCCTTCCCATTCTGTCTGCCTGCTGAACTCTTACCCATCTGGAGACATAGCACCAATGTCACACCTTGTGTAACATCACCAGATTACCACACTGTATCATCTATCCTTGAAAGCACCTTGTCCACACCTCTCCCACTGCATTTGTTCCATTTCTAACTATGTCTGTCACTTCTGCCTTCCAACTAATCTACCAACTCCTTCAGCAGAGGACTAGTATTTTATTCAGTCCCTATGCAGCAGTGTCTGGCAACAAGTTACAAGTCG
>NW_008357033.1:3732470-3783571 GCF_000622305.1 Nannospalax galili | reverse complement strand
AAAAAATCAACCAAACAGACCTATATATATCCTTTGGACTGTGAGAATATACAATCTAATCTCTTAGAATATTTGATCATCAAAATAAAATTCACTTTCCTTTGCATGACAGGCTTTTAAAATGCTAACCACCATATCCCCAAAAGGATTTTGTAGTTAAGTCAAAAGCATGTCAGCAGTGATACATCTGTGAAATGAGGTATGCTACAGCTTTTAACATGACCGGTGTTGAGCAAGACACCCCTTGTTAGTAAGAACACACCCTGTATTCATGAATATGGCACTTTGTAACTTTTTATTTGCCGAGACACTTGAGGGTGATGACGTATTCCAGTCTATAATCCTACAATGACTTCAAACAAAAGGAATGTTGAAGTATGCCAGAACTTGGACGGGTAGGGACACAGAAGGAACCTGCTAAGTTCAACTGAAGTTTTTGGGTGATTCTGACTCTCCAACATTGTTTTTTTATTTTTTGACTTTTAAACAAATTTGGATTTTCTACTGCAGAAGCTGCATTTTATACTACTTCTAAAATTTATTGCATCCTAGATAAAGTGCTGATACTTTAGTGGACATATCTGTATTTATGTCCTGTCAAACCCTTTTAGAATTTTGTCCATTTTGATGATTTCTCAGATTGTTTCTACACTGGCACGCTTGCCCACTTTACATGGAAATGGCTCAATCTTTTTTCACCCTCTTTTTATTCTGTTCTCTATTTCTGTTGCACTTTCCTTGACACGTTGTTGCTTTACCTGGTAAGAAATACAATGGTCTAGTGGAGAATAACATACAGCTTTGTTTCCAGAATTCTTGAGATCTCAAGCAGTTAAGTTTCTCCAGCTGTCACTGGCAGGACATGTAGACTATTCCATTTCCTTCTTGGATTTTAACCCCCAGATCACAGATTTTCTAATTACACTCTGGATTATTCTTCCCTCTGTGGGCTGCTTTGAATTTGCTCATCTGTCCCATTTCTGCCTACATGACAGAATCTGTGGTGGTACTTTGCAGTTTCCTTCCATTCTCTTTGGGTATAGACTACAGAAGAAGTCACTGTGATTTTACTGTGAGTCCCCTCCTCTAAACCATTTATAAATACACTGGTGATACTGAGTCACTGAAACTCTGTTCTCTTAGAAAATACCTTTCCATGCTGGGCGTGATGGTACATGCCTTTGATCCTAGTACTTAGGAGGCAGAGGCAGGTGGATCTCTGTGAGTTCAAAGTCAGCCTGGTCTACACAGCAAGTGCCAGGCCAGCTGGGGCTACTGGAAGACCCTGTCTCTAAAAAGACCAAAAGAAAAAAAGGAAAATACCTTTCCAGCTATGTGTTATGGCTCATGCCTGTATTTCTAGCACTTAGAAAAAGATGCAGCAGAACGCCAAGAATTTAAGGCCAGCCTCTGCTATATACTAAGACCCTGCCTCAAAAAGGCAAAAAAGCAGGGCTGGAATGATGGCTCAGCAGTTAAGAGTGCTTAATGCTTTTCTTGGGTTCAGTTCCTTCCCAGCACCCACATGGTGGCTAACAGCAGTCTATAACTCCAGTTTCAGGGGATTTGATGTCCTCTTCTGGCCTCTGAAAGCACTGCACGTATGTTGTGCACTTACATACACGCAGGCAAAACACTCACACATGAAATAAAAATAAATCTTAAAAGAAAAAAAGTATAGCCGGGCGTGGTGGTGCACGCCCATGAGAGCAGCACTCAGGAGGCAGAGGCAGGCGGATCTCTGTGAGTTCAAGGCCAGCCTGGTCTATATAATGAGTTCCAGGACAGCTGGGGCTATAGGGAGACCCTGTCTCAAAAAGACCAAAAAAAAAAAAAAAAAAAGTATAAAAGGGGCTAAAGAGATACTCAGTGATTAAAAGCACTGACTGCTGTTGCAGAGGTTCAATTCTCAGCACCCACACGGTGGCTAATGACTGTCTATAACTCCAGCTCTGACCTCTGAGGGCACTGTATGAAACAGGTACACCTACCTACATGTAGGCGATATACTCATAAACATAAAATAAAAATATTAAAAAAAAAAACAAAAAAAACCCCAAAAACTATCTTTTTATTTCTTGCTTTGCCTTGTGTAGTTTTTATGAGTCCCCTTAATGTCAATGTAATTCTGAAAAATTATTTAAGGTCACTGGGTATGTGACCTAAATACCTAAAAAAAAAAGTCAGTGCTTACTGGTGGTGGGTCTGTTGTTTCATTTTTCAGTGCTAGGGATCAAGCCCAGGCCTCTTCCCCATTGAGCTGTACCCCCCATGATTCTTCCTATTTATAACTATACTTATTCACCCCAGGAACCTAAATAGATTAAAAGTACAATCTAGCTATATGGAGATGAAAAACTACCTTCTTCCAGTTTATGATGATGCCTTCAATTATCCTTTGTGGTTCAATCTAATGGCTCCTTTACCATAGAAAATGGACTTAAAAATTTATAATTCTTGGCCTCCTCTGTGATCCAGTAAATTGATTTCACTATCTAGTCCTATGGCACTTGGCTTTTTGAAGTAAAGGGTTATATTCTTTACTACTTTAAAACTTTTGGTCCATGACTCAACCTTAGGGTTTATTTCACTATATCTAATTTGCCCAAAGGTTCAGGGCATTCTGGATGTATCATTTGTTTATGTAAAAATTAAAGACATTTTATTACCTCTATTGGTATTGCCCCTGTTCCACACATTGGATCAACAATTATATCAGTAGGTTTAGGTTCACAGAGCCTATAGGGGGGAAAATGAAGTTCATGTTAAAGAGGGTCAAACAAAAGCTGAGGCTTCCACCATAATGATTCCTGAAGTTATAAGATCTCAAGGACTAGCAAGAAGGAACATTAATCCATAGTCTAAAAAGTTAATCTAGGAGTGCAACTCTGTGGTAGAGTGCTTACCTAGGCATGTGCAAGGCCTTGGGTTTCATGCTCAACACTGCAAAATAAGTTGTTTGTGTCTGGGTGTAGCAGTACACATCTGTTATTCCAGCACTCAGGAAGGGGAGGCAGGAAGATTCTATTAGTGTAAGTTTACTGGTATTAGGCATTTCACGTTCTTCTCCTTTTGCATTTAATTTTAAACATAATATTCTTGACGACTGCTTTACTTTGAACACTTATTATTTCACTGAATCCTTGTAACATCCCCATTACCAATTTTAGAGAGAAACTGATGCAAAGAAACATATTTCCTGGGACACAAAACAAGGTGACAGAATTCACGGTATTACTGTGAGTGACTCAAATGTTATCTCTTCTACAGAGTGTCCTCAGGTCACTAAGTTTCTCTTCTATCTTTTCATGTTTTGCCATAGTACTACCTCCCCCAAAGACAGGTTCTTGGGCAACCCTGTAATGCTAGTCACTGCTAATGCATTGGCCAGGAATGGACACTTGATCAAAACTATTTCACTCCATTCCTCTCTTAGTAATTTGGAATAAAGAGCTGGTAGCCCTGGGTTGTATGAACCAATCATGTGCAACTGAAGTATATGTATTTAGATGACAGGAAACCATGTGCACAGATGAACAGAAACAAGAGAACCAAGCTCTCAGGAGACAGAAAATAGCTGCCTAGGTTTCTATAATTAGTTCTACCCTTCTTGAGACATGGATTTTAGTTTTTCTGTAGGTGTGCCATGATTTCTCCTCCTCTCTCCAACTATCCTATACTTAGCATTATCATCACTTCATGTATATGTTCACCTGTCTGTGCACGTGTTTGCCTCTGTGTGTGTGTGTGTGTGTGTGAGAGAGAGAGAGAGAGAGAGAGAGAGAGAGAGAAGGTCAGACAACAACATTGGGCATCGTCCAATTGCTCTCCACCTTATTTTTATTTTTTGGTCTTTTTGAGACAGGGTCTCCCTGTAGCCCCAGCTATCCTGGAACTTACTATGTAGACCAGGCTGGCCTTGAACTCACAGAGATCTGCCCTGCCTCTGCCTCCGCTGGGATTAAAGGCATGTACCACCACGCCCAGCTTCCACCTTATATTTTTAAAGATTTATTTTATGTGCCTGTGTGTGTGCCTGGGTATCTGTATGTGCACCACATGCATACAGAAGCTGGCAGAGATCCATTAGAAGAGAGCACTGGACCCCCTGCAACCAGAGTTAAAGGTGGCTATGAGCCACCATGTGGGTACTGGGACCAAACCCAGGTCCTCTGCAAGAGCAGTATGCACTCTTAACTGCTGGGTCATGGAGAATCCAATATGAACAAACTTTTGAGTACCATGTCAAACCCATTTTGCAATCTTTAAAAAAAAAGAAAAAAAAATCTTAAAAAAAAAATTTCAGGCTGGCCTGTGCTACACAGTAACACCTTTGCTCAAAATATAATTAAAACAGGGCTGGAGAGATGGCTCAGTGGTTAAATATACTGGTTGCTTTGGCAGAGGTAGCACCCACATGGTGGCTAACAACCATCCAGTTCCAGGGATCTGACACTTATCCTCTGATTCCACAAGCATTACATGATGTATGCATTTACATACATGCAGGCAATACACTCATACACAGAAAATAAAAACAATAAATAAAATATTTAAAATATATATAATTAAAGGTCTGTTGTGGTCACTTCACATTGTAAAGATCTCTATTTCATCTGTTTCACTACACAAAAATGAAGCACTGTAAAATCGGATCTTCTAATATAACATCCTTTCACAACAGAAATATGACTATCCCATCAAAGATGCAAATGATGCAAATCATTTCACAGGAAAACTAAGAAACTCATTAATTGGTATTTCTGGACCACAAAGAGTCAATAGTGAAAACTGGGAAGGAAATAGATAACTTTTTAATTCTAACACAATTTTTTTAGAAAAATCAGTGTTTTAAAGAGAAAATTCAGTGCAAAGTGCCATAATCTGGATAGCAAGTTCTCTATTACCTGAGCATCCCATAGGCAAGAGTTGACCTAAGAGTTGTAGGTCCAAAATGTGTAATATTTCTGCGATGGAGACTCTCCTCAGTCAAAGCAATTCCAATAATGACTTCATTATCATGGATATTCAGGAGAACCTATTAGACAAAAGAAAGTTTTATAATTGTTCAAACTGCACTTATTACTAAGATTTTTTGTTTTGTTTTTAGAGAAAGGGTCACCCTATATATCTCTCTCCAGGGGCTTATACTGAGTTCAATATTGTATAACTGTATTGATTCAACAGCAAACCTAGAAATTTTATAGCCACTTTTGAAGGAGCTGTATCTTTGCTCTGGAAACTGTTATTGGGCATGATAAAGCTGTAATGATATGCTTCTTCTAAACAAAATAAAAAATAATATTTTTAAAAATGTAGGAAACATGCCGGGTGTGGTGGCGCACACCTTTAATCCCAGCACTTGGGAGGCAGAGGCAGGCGGATCTTTGTGAGTTCGAAGCCAGCCTGGTCAACATAGTGAGTTCCAGGACAGCTGGGGCTACAGGGAGAACCTGTATCAAAAAAACCAAAAAAAAAAAAAAAAGTAGGAAACAGCAAAACAAACAAACAAAAAACACCCCCAAAAGCCCTCTTATTCAGGGATGGGAAGATAACTTGAGCGTAGAGTAGTTGGTATGCAAGTATGAAGACCTGATTTCAGATCCCCAGAAGCCATATAAAAGCTGGGCATGGTTTCATGTGTCTGTAACCCGACACTGTGAGGCAGAGAAAGGCCGATCCTAGAGGCTCACTGGCCAGCCAGCCTGGCCAAAACAACAAGCTCCAAGTGAAAAATAAGGTGGATAGCAACAGAGGAAGATACCTGAAGTTGAACTCTGGGCGCCACACATGCATGCATAAGTAAACATGTCTGCACACATGCACACACATACACAAACTTTCTTACTGAGGTATATTTTACATACCTACTATGTTATGGTGCATACACTTTAATTTATTTATTTGTGGGGCACAGCTGTGGCAGTTAGAGGACAACTTGTAGGTGTCGGTTCTTTTCTTCCACCATGTGTCCTGGGGATTGAGCTCTGGTCAGCAAGCTTCATGGCAATGTTGATTCATCAAATGAGCCCAGAGGTGCATAAACTAAGCATATATTTCAGAGAGCTTTTACCTATATACATACTGTATAGATACCACCCAGACAAAGATCTAGAATATTTCTACCACCCTTTAGAAGGTGATAATGTATTTTTATGAACACATTCTGAAGGCATAGTTTTTAAAATATAAACTTTTTAAATCACCTTTTGAAATATATACTCCAAACATACATAAGTGCTATATGCCGACTTTCACAGTGATCTCTTAAATATACCCTTCACCCAATTTAACCATCTGTGCCACATCTGATCTATCAACTATTACTTTCTTTGGGTTATTTTTTTGGTCTTTTTGGGACAGGGTCTTCCTGTAGCCCCAGCTGTCCTGGACTCACTATGTGGACCAGGGTGGTCTTGAACTCACAGAGATCTGCCTGCCTCTTTCTTAGTATTTTTTTATTTTTTAGATATTTTATTTATTATTTTTATGTGTATGAGTGTATTGCTGCAGAGGTCAGAAGACAGCTTTGGATTCCCCTGGAACTGGAGTTAAGGACAGTTTGTAGCCACCATGTGGGTGCTGGGAATCGAACCTGGGTCCTCTGCAAAAGCATCAGTGCTCTTAACCACTGAGCCATCTCTCCAGCCCCTTTCTTAGTATTTTTAAATGACTCACTTAAGTAATATCTGGCATAACTATTTCTGTCATAGTTTCCCTAACATGCATATATTCCAATAAAAATGAAAATAAAATGTTCTACAATCTTCCACTTACAATTTCTTCCTGACTACCAATGGCAGCAATCAACAGGTAACACTCCTACATGCAAGGCCCTGTTGCACATTTTACACTCTTGACCTCATTTCATATGAACTCTGCTGAGTTGGGTATCATTTCTTTTGTGGATAAGGATCCTGAGGCACAGAGACATCAATTCACATGCTCAATACAAGTACCTAAACTGGGATTTAATCCCAGGCAGTGTGGCTCCAGAAATTGTCATCCTTGCTAATTTTGGGGCATCACTGTTATGGTTAGCTCATTTATTCTCATGGTAGCTGTATAAAGAAAAAGGGAATGGGGAATTGATTTGACACTTAAAAGGAAAAAGTTACAAAGAAAGTGACTTGCCCCAGATATCCCAAGTATTCCCAAAGTATCAAGTATCCTAAAAGCAACAGACATTGACTTCATAGTGAAAATGTCAACTGCTAGGGACCTGTGTAACCCATGAGAGATTTAAAGAATTCCACAGTAACCACCTGGTGGTCAACAGGAGAGTGAGCATGCTAATAGGATGCATTTGGTTTTGAGAATCTAGAAGGAAGTTTTAGAAAAAGCAATCTGGCTCTAGAGTGAGTACAAGCCTCACTTTCTGACTTGAGGTTTGAAAGTATGCCTCACTATTGTTGGTAGAATTCTACAACTAAGACACAGAGAAAGAAGTTCACTGTTTTAATTCTAGGTGAATTTTAAAATTTAAAAAATCAACATAGGGGCTGGAGAGATGGCTTAGCGGTTAAGAGCACTGACTGTCTTGCGGAGGACCTGGGTTTGATTCCCAGCACCCACATGGTGGCTACCAACTATCCTTAACTCCAGTTCCAGGGGAATCTGAAGCTCTCTTCTGACCTCTGAGGCATTGCACGGCACAGGTGCACTCACATACATGCAGACAATACACTCCTAACTCATAAAAAATAAAAAGATTTTTTTAAAAAAATCAACATAATGTAGAAAAAAGTACTAGACTAGAAATTAGAGGACTAGAAATGTAGCTCAGTAGAAGAGTGCTTGCCTACTATGTGCAAGGCCCTGGATTTGATCCCCAGCACCACATTGGGAAAAAAAAAAAAAAAAAAGTAATCAGCCTGGTGTGGTGGCTCACACCTTTAATCCCAGCACTCAGGAAGCAGAGGCAGGAGGATTGCTGAGTTCAAGGGAAGCTTGTTCTACAGAGTGAGTTCCAGGCCAGCTGGGACCACAGGGAGACCCTGTCTCAAAAAGACCAAAAAGAAAAAAGAAAAAGAGTTACCATCTTTTTGATCCTCTGCTGGGCGTGGTAACACTTGGGTTGAGAGAGAGATTGAGAGAGAACTTAAGTTTTTGATAGCTTTCATCCATTAAGTATCATACCAAATACTGTTTAATCATTGCCGTCAGTGGCATATGCCTTAAGTATATATACTATTATTGGCTCCATTTGAAACAGCAGCTCAAAGACACCATCTTGTCCAATCTTAGACAGTTACAGACTGAAAATTTCAATTTCTACTTCCCCCAATCCACAGACCAGGCTATTCTTAACCATATCCTACCAGCTCTATTGACACCATTTAATTGCTTCTGGCACTGAGTTAGTCTGTATTCTAGTTTGCTTCTCTGTTGTGATAAAAAACTGACCAAAACCAAACTGGGGAGGAAAGGGTTTATTTCATCTTACAGCTCTCAGGTTACAGTCCATCACTGAGGGAAGTGAGGGCAGGAACTCAAGCAGGAACCTGGAGGCAGGAACTGAAGCACAGACCAGGGCAGAAACTGCTTACTGGCTTGCTTCCCCCTGACTTGCTCAGCTACTTTTCTTATTACAGCCCAGTCCACCTGCCCAGGGATGTTACTGCCCACAATGGGCTGGGTCTTCCTACATCAACCAGAAATCAAGAAAAAACGCCACAGATATGTCCATAAGGCCAATCTGATGGAGAAAATTCCTTAATTGAGCTCCTTCTCCCCAGGTGTATCTAAATTGTCTCAAGTTGACAAAAAACAGCACTCTGAAAATTCTACAAATATATGACACCTTCCTTTTTTCTTGTGTGTGTCATATGTGTGGATATGTATGTGCAGGTGTGCTTGCCCATGCTGAGGCCAGAGGTTGACACTGGGTGTCTTTCCTCTAGTGCTACCTTATTGTTTGAGGTACAGTCCCATTTCAGCTGGACTGGCTAGCAAGCTCCAGAGTACTGCCTGTTTTCACCTCCCAGTGCTAGGGTTACAGATGCACACATCTACGCCCTAGTTGGATCTCAAATCAGATTCTCAAGATGGCTCAGCAAGTGCTTTACCCACTGAGCCATCATCTCCCCAGCCCCATTACAAACTTTTTGAACCATCAGTCAGAGCACACCTACCTCCACATCAAAGTTAGTCATATCAGCTTTCCACTTAAAATAATCTTGAACAGCACCCCCAAAATCTCTTGCAGCCTCATTTGAGGTAAAGCAATGTTTCTCTCCTGCTCTGTTGCATGTGACTCTAAACTTCCACACTTGTGGCTCAGTTTCTTCTCTTAAGCTTTCATCAGTCTCATCTTTGCAAGATGCCAAGACATCCCCTACCAAAGTTGATACCTCCTCTTTGATGGCTGGATTTTCATAATAGTCTAAGATATGCGAATCTGAAGCACTATTGCCAAGCTTCTTTTTACCATCTTTCTCATCTGATTCGTCTCCTTGTCCATTATCGGTCTTCTCTTTACTTGAATTCTGATTTATCTTTTTGCGTTTTGTTTTCTTCTTCTTGAAACTGGTGTTAATTTGCCATACTTTCAAAGGGTCTGACCATGGGAGTTTTTCAGCCAGTTCTTCAAAGTCCTTTAAAACTTCTTCCTGCAAAGAACAGAGAATGAAACCCATTCATTTCTCACAACTTTAATTGAACAAATAAATGCTGGCTTTCTTTATAGAGTACGCTGGTCCTTATGATAGAAGTGGTGGGGATGGAGAACCAAAGAGAGAGTAAAATAATGCCTGCAATCAAGGAAAGTCAAGTATCAATGATAAATTGGGATGCACACATTACACTGCTAAAGCATGATAGAATGGTAGATTAGAAGTATGCTTTAAGATTAAGATTTACTCTTTGAGAAACTGCCTGCAAGGGTAAATAGGTGGATGAAAAGTCGTGGAGGGAAAGAGGATGTGTGTCCTTTTGGAACTTCTGAATTTTGGGTTGTATATACTTAAGTACTTTAAAAAAAGCAAGTATATTTAAAGACAAAAATTTTAAGCAGTTAAAAAATGTTATCAGTTCAATTAAAAAAATTTTTAAATCATTTAAAAAAATATTTATTATTTTTATTTTATGTGTATGTGTGTATTGCCTGCATGTAGGTAAGTGCACCCATGTTGTGCAATGCCCTTAGAATACAGAAGAGGCTGTTGGATCCCCTGGAACTGGAGTTACGGACAGTTGTTTGCTGCCATGTGGGTGCTGGGATTAGAACCTGGGTCTTCTGTAAGAACAGTATTCTTAACTGCTGAGCCATCTCTCCAGCCTCCTAAATCTTTATTTTTTTTTAAAAAAGATAAATTCTGGGCTTGCCAGTGCATGCTTTTAATCCCAGCACTCAGGAGGCAGAGGCTCCCCCAGAAGTATAGGGTAGAAAGGACCTTACCTGTGTTGACCTCTGCTGTAAGCCACACACCTAGACCAGTAGTGGCATACAAAAGGTGGTTAATATTTAGCTCCTGGGCTGGGCCTGCGGGTACAGGCATGTAATCCAAAGTACTAAGGAAGCTAAGGCAAGAAGGACTGCAAGTTCGGTCCTGCCTGAGCTACAGAGTAGGTTCAAAGCAACCTGGGTAACTTATACCTTATCTCAAAAGAAAAAGCAAAAGAGGGCCAGGGATATAGTTTCGTGGTTCAGTGCACGAAGTCCAAAGTTCAATCTCTAGTACTATGAAAAAGTAAACAGACAGCTAGCTGCTGGATAAAATGTGATGAAATGTTAAGATGGCAAGTACAGAGGATTGTTATCTAACACTACAGGCACTAACCACATGTACTATGGAAATGTAGATGATTTAAAACTTTCGAAAATTAAAACAGACACTTCAGCCACATTTTACACACTAATATCTAGCATTTAACATGCTACATAAATTCACTTTTTTCTATCTACAGTTCATTAACAAGAGTTAAGTGTGCTATGCTTTGTGAATAACCCCAGTCTCTGATCCCTTCAGGGTCGGAGTAAAGATTAAAACAACTCATTCAATGGTATGGAAATTATACCTCAATAAAGCAATTTTAAAAAGGAGAAAGAGGAAAAGAACTCATTTATCTCAAGTCATGTGTCAGGGAGATGGTCTGGAACACCCTTATGGCCTCTCCCATAAGAACCTCTTATAAAAAGGCAGGTCCAAGAGGAATTGCCTCATTCAAAAATGAGTGATTTCAAAACTTACCAGCATATTACATGAAAGTAATAAAAGGAAAAAAAAGTAAGCAAAAGGGAACAGGGGAAGGAACCATGAGCAGGAAAGAGCAGACAAAAACTAATGACCAGAAAACTTGCCATGCAGAATGGTGTTAAGAACTATGATTTTTAAAAAGAAAAACAATGATATTAAAAAAAATAGTGACAAAACATCTTGTAAATAAAATTTCAAAGCAGAGAAATAAAAACAAAAATAAAATGAGGTGAATCACCAGGAAAGGGAATAGGAGTTTAAAGAGTTCAAAGGAAATATGGACTAAAAAAATAAAAGCAGGGAGCTAGGTAGAAGGTGCAGGTGGTAAAGCACAGCTTACACAAGCATGAGTTCAATCCCAACACCCATGTAAAAAAGCCAGGTGTGGAATGTGCACTGAGGCTTTCTGGCCAGCCAGTCTAGGGAAAATCAGTGAGCTTCAGGTTCAGTGAGAGGCCCTGTTTCAAAACCCAAGGTGGAGAGGGACAGAGAAGAGACCCAGTTTGGACCTTAGGCCACCACATGAGCTACACACACACACACACACACACACACACACACACACACACACACACACACACACACACACACACACACACAAAACAGCAAACACCTGATTGAAAATAGCATTTATAGGATCCTGCTGAAAAAAAAAAAAGTAAAGGATGTAGAGAAAAGCAACGCAAATAACATGGCAACGAGCAAAAGGACAAATGGAACTGAAGAGAAAATGATAAATACAAAAAATAGTTGAAATTCCCACATACTGTTCTCCTAAAAAAGGGATTTAAGGGGCTGGAGAGATGGCTCAGCAGTTAAGAGCACTGACTGCTCTTGCAGAGGACCCAGGTTCAATTCCCAGCACCCACATGGCAGCTACGAACCATCCTTAACTCCAGTTCCAGTTCCAGGGGAATCCAAAACTCTCTTCTGACCTCTGTGGCACTGCATGACATGGGTGCAGTCACATACATGCAGGCAATACACTTATACACATTAAAAAAAAAAGGGATTTTAAAATAAAACCAATTTTTCTTTCTATATAATTCAAGAAATTTTCCAGAAATGTAAGTGGGTTGATAGGTTCTGAATTACAAGATTATCTGGAATTATCAGAAACTATTAACAATAAGAGCTATTCTAGTAAACTATTTTTTGGTCTTTTGGAGACAGGGTGTCCCTGTAGCCCCAGCTGGCCTGGAATTTACTATGTAGACCAGACTGACCTTGAACTCACAGAGATCCACCTGCCTCTGCCTCCTAAGTGCAGGGACTAAAGGTGTATGCCACCACGCCTGGCTCAAACTTGACTTCAAAACTGGGGTTTTTTTTTTTTTTTGATCATCAAAAAAAATAAGAAAGCAACAAAAGGGGAAAATATATCAGGATGAACTCAAGATTCTCCATGTCAACACTGATTGCTAGCAGAGAATGAACATGGATTATGATGCTCTTTATGAAAGGAGGTCTAACTTTTTTTTAATTTATTTTTATTTTATGCGTATGAGTGTATTGCCTATATGTATGTAAGTGCACCATGTTGTACAATGCTCACAGAGGTCAGAAGAGGGCATTGGATCCCCCGGAACTGGAGTTAGGAATGATTTTTAGCTACCATGTGGGTGCTGGGAACTGAACCTGGGTACTCTGCAAGAGCGGCCAGTGTTCTTAACCACTGAGCCATCCCTCCAGTCCCTAGAAGTCTAATTTTTTATACTCTATATTAACCAAACAGAAATGTGAAATATAAACGTTTCTGGACTCATGCTATTAAAAGATAAAAAGAAAATCCAGCCAGGCGTGGTGGTGCACACCTTTAATCCCAGCACTTGGGAGGCAGAGGCAGGCGGATCTCTGTGAGTTCAAGGCCAGCCTGGTCTACATACTGAGTTCCAGGACAGCTGGGGCTACAGGGAGACCCTGTCTCAAAAAGACCAAAAAAGAAAACCCAGCCAGGAACAAAGCTCATGTCTGTGATCTGGAGGATTACCGCAAATTCAAGGCTAGCCTGGGCTACACTACAAACCCTTATCTTCAAAACAAAACAGAAAAGGTTAATAAGAACACCTATCTAGCTGTAAGATTTAAAAAACAAATGTTTGGATTATGGCTATAAAATAAAAGGTAAGCATTATGATCATCATGTAGGTGGAAAGGAGAGGTACAAGACAGGAAGTAATTTAAGCATGCTGCCATCCTTATCTCTTAAGCTTACAGGTCAAAATCAAGAAGTAAAAGCTGACAAAGGGTATTTAAACACATAAAGGCCATGACCAAGATAATGAATAAAACTGGAAGGCAGAGCGGAGATGTGGAAAACAGGCCAATTTCGTCCGTGATCTTAGCATGGATTTAAAAGAATAAATTAGGTAGATAACATCAATTTGTATTTATAGTTTTAAAGATTTATTTTTAATTATGTGTATGTCTGTGTTTGTGTGTGAGTACATCTACATGACTGCAGTTGTCATCCGAGGCCAGAGGCATCAGATTTTCCTGAAGTTGGAATTAAAAGGTACTGGTGAGCCACCTAATATGGGTGATGGAACTCAAACTCGAGTATTCTGCAAAACCAGTATGTGGTCAATTTTTTTTTTTTTTTACTTTTTGAGATAGGGTCTTCTTATAGCCCCAGCTGGCCTAGAACTCACTATGTAGACCAGGCTGGCCTTGAACTCAGAGATCCGCCTGCCTCTGCCTCCTGAGTTCTGGGACTAAAGGTGTGTGCCACCACACCCCGCCTAGTACATGGTCTTAACAGTTGAGCCATCCCTTTAGTCCTCTTCAAGATGTATTTATAAAGGTAAACAGCTAGGCTCCAAATATAAATCTTCTAAATCAGAAAACATAGCACATAAAAAAAACGTATTACATAAAAAGATTTTTTTTAAAGAAAAAGAATGGGCAATATAAACACAACGAAACTAAAAACACCCCCCCCCAATCATTAAAACTAAGGAACTCAAAATTTAAGACTGAGCGTTTCTGTTGTATAAATAAAGATCAATACGATAAGACATAAAAAAATGATCCTCAGATTTTGTACAAAGATGCCTACAGCACAGTGATTTTACCACTACCAGAGCAAACCAATATGAAAAAAAACCCATGTTTTAAATAAAGTGGGTCTCCTTATATTATAACACAGTCACAGAACAGAATCACACAGCCAACTTTGGCACCAACCCCAGCATGATCTCTAAGATACCAGGAAAGATCAAACAACAGTGCTCAACTGTAAGTAAGCAATGGAATATATATAATTCATAAAATACCTGTAGAAGAATAATAAAAAATTAACAATATTTGCCTAGGAACTATATGGCCTGGGGACTGAGGAGCAAAGTCATACTTTTTCACTGTGTATTCTTTTGTCTTCATGCCTTTGCTCTAAGTACATGCATCAATTAGCTTTTTTAAAGCGGGAACTAACAATGTTATCAGAATCTTTTTTTGAGACAGGATCTCCCTGTAGCCCCAGCTGGCCAGGACCCACTATGTAGACGAGGCTGACCTTGAACTCACAGAGATCTGCCTGACTCTGTATCTCAAGTGCTAGGATTAAAGGCATATACCACCACAACAGGCTTCAGAACTTTTAAACATAAACTCATCAGAATGCTTAATTAAACTAACATGCTTTGTTTGTTTTTTGAGACAAGATCTCCTATTTAGCTCAAGTTGGACTGGAACTCACTACATAGGCCAAGCTGGTTTATTAACCCCTAATCTCTCTGCTCCAGGAGTGCTGGAATTACAGATATATGCTGCCATGCCTGGGCAAATATAAGTTTTTATAAAACAAGAGCACACATACGATGCCATAAACTCAATAGTCAATAGAATGAAAGCTAGAAGTAAATGTTTAAAATGAGGTTTTGAGGCTAGGCATGGCACACAACTTTAATCCCAGCACAAAGGAGGTAGAGGCAGACAATTCTCTGTGAGCTTGGGGCCAGCCTGGTCTACACAGCAAGTTCCAGGCTGGCTGGGAATATAGGGAGACCCTGTCTCAAAAGAATAAATACATAAACAAAAACAAGCAAATAAGTAAATATTAGAATGAGGTTTTGGGGGCCAGAGAGATAGCTCCAAGGAAACATAGGTGCTTGCCACCAAGCCTGACCCCGATGACCTTGATCTTAAGCTCCAGGATCCATATGGTGGAAGGAGAGATCTGACTCCCGAGAGAGAGAGAGAGAGAGAGAGAGAGAGAGAGAGAGAGAGAGAGAGAGAGAGAGAGAGAGAGAGAGAGAGAGGGAGAGGAGAGAGAGAGAGAGAGAGAGAGACAGAGAGAGAGACAGAGAGAGAGAGAAGAGAGAGAGAATGAATTTAGGGCTGGAGATGTAGCTCGGTCAATAGGGTGCTTGCCTAGGACACATGAAGCCATGGGTCTGATTCCTAGCACCTTATAGAACAGGCATGGTAGAACATGCCTGTATTCCCAACACTCAGGAGATGCAGGGAGATCAGAAAAGATCAGCGTCATCCTCAGCTACATAACAAGTCTGTCCTAGTAAGGACAGCACAAAGAGAAAGGGGAAAAAAAACTCTGAAAGATTTCAATATTAGTGTACTGATGTTCAAAGTTACTTTTGTGCATCATGAAATTTTAGTTATTTTCAGTGTAGATTCTTCAGAGCTAGTTTTATTTTTGTAGGCTGTGTGTTCATACTAGTTTTCTTACTGTTGTTTGGGGATTTTTATAGGACTTAACTCACGGCTTCATACATGCTAGGAAAGTGCTCTATCGTTAAACCATACCTCCAGCTCTCAGATTAGTTTGACTGATTTGAAGATGTTATGGATATCAACCGGTGGAAAATTAATAAAGACCAGAGAATCAGACAGCATACCAGTTTATTTTAGGGAAGATTAATTGTAAGATAGACATTAACAATGATAGAAAAAGTTTTAAACACTGGATTCTGGAAATCTGGCCAACAAGAATGTTAAAAAAAAAACTTAAAAGTGTTACTGTGCTCTATTTTCAACCTTCAGATTAAATAGTAGGTGAATATTTAGGACTCAGGTGATAAATATATATCGGAGACAAAGCTGTTGTCTTAACTACTGAAGGAGTATTTAAATATTGCTCTGACTTCATTTCAAAAAATGAGGTTAGAACGGGGCAAAATCAAAATGGTAAGGGAATGTTATTTGTGCCCTTGTTATTTCATTCACACGCCGGAACTAATTCTACTTTGGAATTATACATACCTATCAGCCAAGCTAATCTAAGATTTACAGTCAATTTTTTCCCCTATAGACTTTAGTATTTATCAAAACTGACTTTTAAAAGCAACATTTAGGATAGGTTGTCAAGAGATGGGATTTCAATGAAAAAGCTGGCCCATTCGGGGCGTGGTGGCGCACGCCTTTAATCCCAGCACTCAGGAGGCAGAGGCAGGCGGATCTTTGTGAGTTGGAGGCCAGCCTGGTCTACATATCAAGTTCCAGGACAGCTGGGGCTACAGGAGACCCTGTCTCAAAAAGACAAAAAGAAAAAAAAAAAGAAAGCTGGTCATGATAAAGATAGGATCAGAGGGAGGAGGTCAGTGGTAGATCACATGTTCAACACATTCAAGGTCCCAGTTTTATCTCAATATTATAAATAAACAAACCAACCAGAATTCGAATAGGCAGGTGGTGAAAAGCAGACAAAAATTTCTTAGAGAAAGATGACTGAAAATCCGTTGTCATGTCATAGCTCACCTTTGTATTTTTGAACTGGTAATCTTTAAACTCCTGAACAACCACAAACAAGTTATCAACTGATCTCAAACAATGAACCTGGGGAGGAAAACAAATGTTAGGAACAACCATTTGAGAACACAAGCTATCCACAGTTAAATATATATGTGTAAAAATAATTAGGTATAAAAAACTGTCTTTTTTTGAGATATGGCCAGACTGTTACTCTGGCTTGCCTCAAACTCACAATTCCCCTGACTTGGCTTTCCCAATACTAGTATTATAGGCATATGGTATCATTCCTAACTAGATATAACAAAGTACCCTCTATCTGTATTTTTTATTTTTTGGCCTGGAACTCACTATATAGACCAGGCTGGGCTTGATCTCAGAGATCTGCCTGCATTTGCCTCCAAGTGCTGGGATTAAAGGCGTGCACCACCATGGGCAGCCTATATTTTCTATTTAAAAAATTTCCCATCTCCCTAGTGTCCCTTTTCTTTGGTTCGCCTTCAGTTCCTGTTTTTCCCTACAGGAAGGGCCAGAGAGAGTTTCAAGTGTCATGTGGGCAACACTGATTTAAACAAGGGAAAATGGAAACAATCAAGTGGAGCTCTACTGTTCTTTTCTCATGGTTTTCTGTGGTACAAAGAGCATGGGGTTTGAATGCTGGACATGGTAGTACATGCCTGTAATGCAGCACTCTGGGGTTATAGCATGGGGAATCAGGAGTTTAAGTTCATCCTCAGTTTTGTAGCGAACTAGAAACTAAACGGGGCTACATGAGACCCTCTTTCAAAACAAAAACAAATACATGGGGTTTGAGCACCAGTTCTGTAATGAGTGGATGACCATAGATAAATTACTTATTCTTCTTAAATCTAATTAATAATGATGACAGTAATAGTGCCTATCTTCACAAAAGTGCTGAGAGTGTTAATGAAATACTGCTTATCATTTGTCCCACAGATACTTCCTGGGTACCTACTATGTGCTATATGCTATAAGACTGGGGTATACTAGCGAAACAAAAACCTAAAAAACTGCAGACAATATTCACTTGGGTAATAATAAGAAATCTCATAGCTTTTGTTATAATGGGGTGGCAGTTTGCAAACTTCACCCACAATAATTCATAATTACTGCTGAGCAAGAATGTTTTTGACACAGACAAGAAAGAAAACCTCTGGTTCTTTTCTTTTTTTTTTTTTTTAATACTTGCCAATCTTTGGCTAGGTCCACAGACCAGCCTGATCTAGGTACTTCCTTAATTGAGGCTTCTCTAAAATGACTCTAGGCTGTGTGAAGTTGATGGCTAATGCTAACACCAACACCCACTCTTGAAGCCAGTGCTTGCTGTTTTTTTTTTTTTTTTTTTTTTTTTTTTTTTTTTTTTTCTTTGGACCTCTGGTTCTTTTCTTTTTTTTTTTTTTTTTTTTAATACTTGCCAATCTTTGGCTAGATGCTAAAGTAAATAAAAGTGTAGCAGATACTCAGAATCTTTTCTTAAATCATACCAGATTCATTTTGGTGATTTCAATCATCAGGAAATGTTACAATCATTTCTAAAACATAGTAAACTGAAGTTAAAAGGTACTAAACTAAATGCACCTTACAAAGACATTAGAAATACAAATACAGTAAACTAAAATGAAACAGTTAATTTCACAAATCAGCATTTAAAAGAAAAAAATGCTGCAATACTTTGCAATCACTTGATTTGGAGTTGAGCAAAGAAAAAGATGCCGGAGGGGGGTCTATATACTAGAAAGTAATTATAAAATAACCAATTTTAGAAAATTATGTTAAATACTATTTCATTCAAACCTGAGCCAGACTTTCCACTGCAATGTCAAAATATATCTTGCCCCGATCTTTGCTGATTCTGCAAGATGACCCCAATTTCTCTCTCACTTCATCTGCAGCTGTTTGCTCAAAGCCAGTGGGCACAGTGGCTCCAATTGTGACACAGAGATGCTCAGATTTCTCTTTACTTGAATTCTGATTTATCTTTTTGCGTTTTGTTTTCTTCTTCTTGAAACTGGTGTTAATTTGCCATACTTTCAAAGGGTCTGACCATGGGAGTTTTTCAGCCAGTTCTTCAAAGTCCTTTAAAACTTCTTCCTTTGTATTTTGGAACTGGTAATCTTTAAACTCCTGAACAACCACAATTAATTTATCAGCTGATCTCAGACAATGAACCTGAGCCAGATTTCCCACAGCAATGTCAAAATATCTTGCCCCGATCTTTGCTGATTCTGTCAAAATATCTTGCCTCGATCTTTGCTGATTCTGCAGATGACCCCAATTTCTCTCTCACTTCATCTGCAGCTGTTTGCTCAAAGCCAGTGGGCACAGTGGCTCCAATTGTGATGCAGAGATGCTCAGATTCACTTCCGACATCACTTTCTATCTCTCGCTGAGATCTCTCATTCTCGTGAAGGTTCACATCCAGGAGTTGGTCAGCAGCCTCTTGAGTGTTTGACATGATGGTAATGTTTCTAAAAGCCCTAACACGGTCCCTTTAAAAGCAATACAAAAAAGAAAAAGAAATGAGGCCCAAACTATCATTTCATATTTCAAAATAATAAAACATCTGCTTTGTCGAACAAGAGCAAGGCAACATAATTGATATAGTCATATTCAGTCAACACACCTAAAAAAGTATGCAACAAAGTTAGGGCAATTGAGTAAACTGTAGATTGTGAAATTTAAAAAAAAAAAAAGGTACCATGAAAGAAAAGAAAAATGAGAGTATTTCTACAGTGTACAGTGTTTGGTTTGGGGTCATCTGTGTTGATAAATGCAATCTCAGCTACAGTAGCTAGCAATATAGAGACTGCTCCCTCGAACTGAAATTATGTATTATCTTGCCCTTTGAGCCAGCAGTTGAGAACATGGGGCTCTGGAGTTTGAATTCTTGCCTCACCCCGCCTCCCCAGGTTGAATGACCCTAAAATAAGTTAATTCTCCCTAGCCTCAAACTGGGAAAGAAACAATTTCTCTTTCCAAAAGTTGGAAGATTTAAATGAGAGTAACGGAGCTCTGGATTAATGATTAAAACGTTTTAATAAGATATCAATTTTCCTTCTTCTTGTGAAGCTAGCAGTGAATCTAAGAAATTCCCGAGCGTTGGAGAGAAGGTGCACTCTGTTAACAGAACTTTTTGCTCTTCCAGAGGACCTGGGTTTCAGTTCCCAGCACCCACGTGGCAGCTAACAAGCATCCCTAAATACAGTTCCAGGGGATCCAATCCCGTCTTCTGACCTTTACTACATGCATTTACATACCTGCATACAAAACACTCACACATAAAAACCAATCAAAAAATTAAAAAAGATTCGCGAATTTAAGAAAGATGAATTCAACATTCACTATCTAATAACTACATACAGTTGAAAGCTTGCTACATGCTTGACTCTGGGATCCACTGATGGGCATCAAGGGAGATCGTGGAAATATCTGATTATTAAAACAAAGTTCCTGTATATGAGCATCTGTGTGTGTCGAGGGGTTAAGGAGATGGAGAATCAATAACCTCCCTCAGGTTTTCGAAAGGCTTAGGGAGCCCCTTCCCTGTCCCTGTGCTGTGCCGAGGACCGGCAACAGCGGCGAACACTGTCACTCTGTCTGACGCCGGCAAAGGCCAGGGAGTTGATCGTGGCAGGCTGGCCAGATCCCGTGTCCATTCCACCCGCGAAGCCCGCGGAGAAGGCCGGGACCAGCTTCGGACAGCCGCCGCGCCGGCCTTCGTCCAGCCACCACCGCTGCCCTTCCGCCCAGGCCCAACCAGCGACCCACGCCCGGCCACTCCCACCGCTGCCAGTTACCCGCTGCCAACGCAGACCCTTCCAGCGGCCGCACCAGCAGCCCCACGCGATCGGGTCACGCCGCCGGAAGTAGCTTTGCTGCCCCCGGAAGCGGAAGTCAAGTCCTCGGTGTCCCAGCAGCTCTGGTCCTAGGGGCGGGCTCCCGGCCAAGGTCGTGATAGAGGAGTGTGTGCAAAACGCTGCCTGCGGTTGGCTGCAAAGCTGGACCTCAGGAGCCTCAGCCAGCCCTGGCGGCGTGGGTGGGAGGCCCGGCCGAAGCCTTGCCTCAATTTTGAACTGATAGTACCTGATTCTCCTTTTAAAGTCGGAAAAACTGAGTCCCAGAGGGAGTGTCTCTCGTCATGCATGACAATTTAGAGACAGACCTGGAACTTGAGCCCAGGTGTGTGGCTCCAGCATTCTTGAAGTCTTAACCCCTTTGCCTGTTGCTGGTTCTTTTTTTTTTGGTAAGAAGACAAATTTTATTTGTTTTATGTATACGAGTGTTTTGTCTGTAAGTGCACCAAATGCCTCCGGTGCTGGATCCCCTGGAACTGGAATTCAGAGGGTTGTTGGCCACCACGTGGATACTGGGAAGTGAGCCCAGGTTCTTTGAAAGAGCAGCCAATCCTCTTAACCGCTGAGCCATGTCTCCAGTCCCAAGACAAAGTTACCGAGTACACTACCGGGGACCAGTAGACTGAGTAACTGCTAGAATAAAGCCTGCAGCCTACTCTGGTTTTTGTATTGCAGTTTTATGTGGGTAGCAAGTGCCTTTACCAGCTGAACCATCTTGTCAGTCCTAAAGGTAACATTTTAAAAAGGAAACATTAAAAAAAGACAACCCGGGCGGGGCGTGGTGGCGCACGCCTTTAATCCCAGCACTCGGGAGACAGAGGCAGGCTGATCTCTGTGAGTTCAAGGCCAGCCTGGTCTACATAGTGAGTTCCAGGACAGCTGGGGCCACAGGGAGACCCTGTCTCAAAAAGGCCAAAAAAAAGAGACAACCCAATTATTTGAAAAGGAGAGATGTCAGTGCTGGTAGCAACTGAGGTACAGGGCCAAACTGTCACCTCAGCAGCCTGAGGAGTTCCCTCCTTAATTTTTTAGGGACATTGAGTCAGGTAAAACCAGAGCCTTGACTTGGATGCAGAAAAGTGTTGCAGAACCAGCCAGTATGAAGCAGAGTTGGAATTTATTAAAAACAGGACTGGGACTGGAGAGATGACTTAGCCAGTAAGAGCGCTGGCTGCATTTGCAGAGGACCATGATTCAATTCCCAGTACCCACATGGCAGCTCACAACCATCTGTAACTCCAGTTACAGGGTCTGGCACCTTTTGGTGCACATGGGCACTGTGTACTTACATACAGGCAGCAAAACATTTATACACATAAAAATAAAATAAATGATTTGAAAACAGATCAGCCCGGCAAGATGGCTCAGCATGCCTGACCACCTGATTTCCATCCCTGGGACCCACATAGTAAAAGGAGAGAACTGATTCCTGCAGGTTTTCCTCTGACCTCATGCCTGTTGTGACATGTACACCCAAACACATGAACACATGCATAGATAAGTGGTTAGAAAAAACAAATAGAGCACAGAGTGTGATGTCAAGCGCCTTTAATCCCAGCCCTTGGGAGGCAGAGGCAGGTGGATCTCTGCGAGATTGAGGCTATCCTGGTTCACCTCATGACTTCCTGGTGGGGCCATGACTAGGGAGACCCTGTCAAAAAACAAACAAACAAACAAAAAAAACCCACCTAAATAAATAAATAGGCACTCAGAGAAAGGATAAAGCACACCCAAGAGCATGGGTGTGGGCTTCTGGAAGAGTAGCACACTTTATTAAAAGATAGGTATTTGGGGTCTTTTTTAAAAAAATATTTTTATTTTATGTGTATGAGTGTATTGCCTGCATGTGTGTGAGTGCACCTGTGTTGTGCAATGTGCAGTGCTGCGGAGGTCAGAAGAGGGCTTCAGATTCCCCTGGAACTGGAGTTAAGGGCGGTTCCTAGCTGCCATGTGGGTGCTGGGAATTGAGCCCGGGTCCTCTGCAAGAGCAGTTAGTGCTCTTAACCGCTGAGCCATCTCTCCAGCCCCTTGGGGGACTTTTTGTCTTCATAAATATGTATGAGTGTTTTGCCTGCACGCATGTAAGTGCACCATGTGCATGCAGTGCCCACAGAGGCCAGGAGAGGACATCAAGTCCCCTAGAACTGGAGTTAGCTGGACAGTTGTTAGCTGCTATGTGGATACTGGGAACTAAACCCAGGCCCTCTGCAAGAGCAGCCAGCACTCCTAACTGCCAAGCTATCTTTCCAGCTCTGAAAGACAGTTTTAACATAGCTTTCAAGCATAGGGGTTAAGAGAAATAGGCACAACTAGGGAAAGAATAAGACTCAAGTGTGGGTACCAGCTTTTCAAGGTAGAGGCACAAGTATCTTAGCATTAGTTGTAGACTGTTTTGATTGCTCTCAAGATGCATTTTAAAGAGTTTCTAATAAAGGATTGGATTTTTCCCCCTTTTTCATAAGTGAGATTATAAGATGCCTCAGAAGTGCTTTGAATGGGATTATAATCTGATAAAATAAAACCAGAAGCCATTAGGGTTATGCAAGGGGGTTAGGAGATGTCCTTTATTGTAAATGGGGTTTCTGATGGGAGTACTAGAAAATTATAGCGGAAAGGAGAAAGGCCTTTAGCAGTTGTTAATTGTTTGGGAATTTTTTATTCTCAGATGATGAGAGGCTTCCTTTCCTACCCAGGTTCTCATAATTTCCCCCGTCTTTCCTGCTCACGGAGGACTGAATTGGAGCTTTCTCCAAAAACACAACTGGCCAGTAAGTATATGAAATAGTGCTCAATATTACTATTCATTAGGGAAATACAAATTAACACTACATGGTACCTATTCAAATGACTAAATTTGAAAAGCAAGTGCCAGCTCCCAAGTTCAGTGGAGACAGAGCAATGAAACAGTGGTATATTGCTTGTGGGAATGCAAAATGTCACAGCTGCACTGGCATTCAGTTTAATCTTTCTCAAAATATATAATAACCATCACATTACCCAGCAGTTCCATGACTAGAAAAATATTCAGAAGTGGAAACACGTTCAAGTAAAAAGTTATATACACGTATGCCAACAGCATTATTCATATAACCCCAAAGTGGTAACAACCCAAATACCCACATAATGATGAAAAAAACCAATGTGTTCTATCCATACAACGGAATAGTATTCAGTCACAGAAAGCATTTAGCTTATTATTTTGTGGTGTTGAGAATCAAGCCCATTGTTTTGTATGTACTAGGTAAGCACTCTACCACCGAGTTACCTCCCTACTCGCTTGTGAAGTACAGATGCATGTGACAGTATGAATGAACCTTGAAGAAATGTTAAATAAAAGAAGCCAGATGCAAAAGACCACATTTAAGCTGGGAGTGTAGCTCAGTGATATGCTTTCTAGCATGTGAGAGGTCATACACACATAGAAAACTACATACATGAGTCCATTGATGTGCAATATCCAGAAAAGGCAAATATATAGAGTCAGGAAGCAGATTAGTATTGTTTAGGGTTTTGAGGAATTGGAAGAGTTAGGTAAAGGTTGTGGGCTTTTGAAAGGGTGATGAGAATGTTCTGCAATTAGATAGCAGTGATAGTTACACACTGAATATACCAAGAAACACTGAGTTATACACTTTAATAAAATAGCAAGTTTTCTGAGAATTTTATCCAGCAAAAGAAATAGGAAGCTTTGGTCTTATGGAAATTCATCTATAGGTTCTTCATCTGCAACATCATACTTCTAGAAGTGTTAGGAGACTTAAATGAGACTAACACATTGCCGGTCATGTGATAAAGTAGATAGTTTAGCCTTTCCAAAGGTTTTTACAGAAAATACTGTCCTTAAGCAGGGGCTGGAGAGATGCTCAGCAAGTAGGGGTGCCTGCTGCCAAGCCTAATAAACTGACTTTGATCCTTTGGACCCATATGGTAGGTAGAACGAACCAGTTGTAGAGTGGTAGCATACATGTGCCCACACACATGCACATACACAGGCACACACAAAAAAAATAGCAATGAAAAAGTTAAAAAATAAGAATGAAAGGGGATGGAGAGATGGTTCAGCAGTTAAGAGCACTGGCTGCTCTTGCAGAGGACCTGGGTTCAATTCCCAACACCCACATTGTGGTTAACAATTGTTCTTAACTCCAGTCCCAGGGGATCTGATGCCCTCTTCTGATGTCCATGGGCAGTGCATGACACGGGTGCACTTACATACATGCAAGCAATACATTCATACATATAAAATAAAAATATTTTATTTTTAAAAGAATGAAACCAAGACAAAGTCATTAAATTCTCGTCAGACACTATTTTCTGTAAAAGACTTGTTTTATGTTATTTTTATTTTTCTAAAATTTTATTTACTTACTTATTTTTACCTCTGATTATAAAAGGCTTTAACAGGCTCTGAATCTGCAGTCCACTCTCTTGTTGTTAAAGATAAATGGCCAGGGGCTGGAGCAATGGTTCAGTGGTTAAAGGAATTGCTGTTCTTGCAAAGGACCTGGAATTCAGCTCCCAGCAACTACATGGTAGCTAACAACCACCTGTAACTCCAGTTCCAAAGGATTAGACACACTGTTTTGACCCCTGCAGGCACCTGGCATACATGTGATGCACATAAACAGATCCATAGAAGCACTCGAACATAAAATAAATCTTTAAAAACAAAGATAAATGACCAAGTCTTAGAGACAATCTAGCACTAAAAGAGATCTTGACATAATGAAGATTAAGACACTGAAAAGGAAATATTCTCTTGGTCTGCTTTAGTGCCATCTAATGAATATGCAATATATACTTTATACTACCTAAAATCACATCCCTTAAACAGGCCTCACACCTGTGAGAAGAATTGTTCTGAGGTGTATTATCCACCAGTGGTAGCATGCTGTTTGTCATTTAAGCAACAGAATTTATTGACCATTTATGGTACATCAGACATTCTTTAAGGCTCTAAATATACAGCAGCGGGGAAAGCTTCAAGTTTTTGAGGGAAAAAGCCAGCACAGTCAAATGTGTACAAAATGTTCTTTAATGATACTGCTTTGTTGTTGTTGTTTGTCTCACTATGTAACTTTGGCTGGCCTGGAACTTTCTGTGTAGACCAGGCTGGTCTTGAACTCATAGAAGTCTGCCTATCTCTGCCTCTGGAGTGCTGGGATTAAAGGCTTGTAACACCACGCTCTACAATGAAACGAGAAAAAGTAAATAAAATCAGGGTGGATGCAGGAGAGCACTGGAGAGATAGAGAAGAATTCAGTTTTATGTCTGGAGGTCAGGAAAGGTCTCTTGGATAATGTCACAAAATAGAACCTGAAGGAAATAAAAGAGGAGGCCATTTAGATATCTGGAAGAGTATTTCAGAGCAGGGAAGCAAATGTTCAAGAGGTCAATTAGGCTGAGGGAATGAGGAAGACAAGTATAAGATGAAATGACCAGTGTTTTATAAATTCTCACTATCCTTACAGCTAAAAAGCTCCACTCTGGGGGCTGGAAAGATTGCTCAGTAGTTACAAGCACTAGATTCTGTTCTAGAGTACTGGAGTTTGTTTTCTAGCATCCACATTGGGCAACATACTACCATGTAACTCCAGCTCCAAAGGATCCAATGACCTCTTCTGACCTCTGTGGGTACCCACATTCGGGTACACATACATACACACACACAGAGACACACAAATGAAAAAGTCTTTTTTTAAAAAAATTGCCACTGTGTAGCTCAATTGGTAGCATGCTTGAAGCCCTGGTTTCATCTCCAGTGTGGCATAAAAAATGGTGGTGGTACACACTTGTAACCTTAGCACTTAGTGGGTAGAGGCAGGCAGATCCGAAGTTCTGGGTTGTCTTTGGGTGTCTATGGAGTTTGAAGCCAGTTTGGGTTACATGACAGGTTGTTTCAAAACAAAAAGGAAACAACAAACAAACACCAAAACAACCCTCCCCCTGAAAAGAACAAAAACAGAAACAAAACAAAATACCTTTCTGGAGCTGGGATGGAAGCAGTAACTAGGTTTTTTTAGTGGTCTAAGTATGAGATACTGAGGCTTAAACTAGAATGTCAGGGTTGGACATGATGAGAGTTCTCAGGATTGGATGTGATGAGAGTTGTCAGGGTTAGATATAATGAGAGTTGTCAAGTTCTGCTATATTTTGAAGGAATAACTGTCATTGCTGATAGATTGGATATGATTTTCAAAATAAAATAGAAAAGAACAGGAAGTAGGAGCCAGATCTCACAGATCTGCTACTTTAGACCAACCATGCTGTGCTGATAGGTTCATGCTAATGAACTGCCAAAGTGTCACCAAGAAAGCCAAAGTGGATTCATTTCTCTCTCTCTCTCTCTCTCTCTCTCTCTCTCTCTCTCTCTCATTCTTTTGGGGCCTTTTTTGTTGTTTGTTTGTTTGGTTTGGTTTTTGAGCAGGATCTTCCTGTAGCCCCGGCTGGCCTGGAACTCCCTAAATAGACTAGGCTGTCCTTGATCTCATAGAGATCTGCTGGGATTAAAGATGTGTGCCATCACACTCAGCCCACATTTCTCTTTATTCTATCTTACTGAAGAGAGGAATATTATTTTAGTCTATATCAGAAAGGTTCTGATCATATGCTGTTAGCATATTGACTGAAATGGATACCCATTTTGGACAAGTTACACAAGTGTATGAAAATTGAAGCCTCTAATTTTAAACTCACTGATTATATTAAGCTAAATGAGACTCCAAGTACACATGCTTAAATTTAAAAAAATATTACATTTTGTGTGTGTATGTATGTATGTATGTGTGTGTGTATGTATGTATGTATGTGTGTATGTGTGTGTGTATGTACATGTGCATGCCATGGAGTGCATGTATAGGTCAGAGGAAACTTGTGGGAATTGGTTCTCTCCTTCTACCATGTGGGTCCCAGGATTGAACTTAGGTCATCTGGGTTGGCAAGTGCCTTTACTTACTGAGTCATCTCACCATCCCAGGCTTAGATTTTATAACTCATGACAGATATAGTGCAACAAATTAAAAACCCAGAAGTAGCTGTTCCCATGGGCATAATATCTGTTTTACACTAATTTCTGTCTTTAACTATTCTTTTCCTTTTTATAAAAATTGTACTGGGATTTGAATCCAGGGCTTCACACAAGCTGTGCTTTACCAATGAGCTACCTTCCTGCCCCCAGCCAATTCTTTTTAAAATATATATATATATATTTATTATTTGTGTGTATATGTGTATACCTGTGTATATGTATGTGTGTATTTGTATGTGTGTGTATGTGTATATGTATGCATGCAAGCAGGCAATGTCCATGTGGAGGTCAGAGAACAACTTTCAGAAGTGGGTTATCTTCTTCCATCTTTATGTATGTTCCAGGGATTGAACTCAGGTCATCAGATTTACACAGCAAACACTTTATCCCCTGAACCATCTCACCACCACCATCCCTGTCCATTCTTTTATTTATTTATTTCATGTGCATGTATGATGTCTGAGTGTGAGTGCACACATGTCGTGGCACATGGGTGGAGGTGAGAGGACTACTTTGTGGAGTCCACTTTTTCTTTCCACCTTTACATAGGTTCCAGGGATCAAATTCATGTTAAGTGCATTACCTATGAACCATCTTGTAGTCCTCCCTCCCATTTTTAAGGTAAAGCAAGGTCATAGTTAGAAAATCACATAGTACAGATACTCCACTGCCCTAGTCCCTCCCTCCCCTCTTCTACAGACACAAGACTATTAGCTCTTTGTGCTTTCAAGTTGTTTTCTGTTGTTGTTGGTGGTGGTGATGGTGGTGGTGGTGGTATTGTGTATGCATGTGCGTGTGCATGTGCGTGTGTGTGTGTGTGTTTATTTACCTCTATGGCTCTAAATAGCATGCTTATGGTACTAGTTATTGCTTTTTCAACTTTACCTATTTTCTCTGGATTTTATTGTGCTACTTGATGTTTAACCTGTTGACTTTACCTTCATCCTAGTTCTCCCTTCCCTCTGTTATTATAGTTACAACCCAATATAGTTCATTCCTTTATGTTAAATTTGCCTTTATTTTTTGAGACACTTTCACTAAGGAGCCCAGGTTTGGCCTGTAACTCAATACATAGCCCAAGTTTGCCTTGATTGTCCTGCCTCCGCCTCCCAAGTGCCAGGATCACAGTCCTGTACTACCACACCTGGCAGTGCATATTGTTCTGTCAACCATGTGCAGCCTTTCTTGAAACTCCATGCTGTAAGATGAGGCTTTTATTAGCATTCCTGGCCTTTACTCCACAGCTCCTCCCTTTTTTGTGCTTCCCAGTCCATTTTGTTCAAAGATGATCCCACTTGGCAGGTTAGATTCCTGTGGGGATGTAATTGAAAGAAGGGATGTGCCTATGCCTGCCTCTCTCTCAGTAAGCTGCTGAAATTCCATCTCTTCTAAAGAAAGCTTTTGGGACCTCATTGGGAAATGAGAGATATGTCTGCAATCCTATTAATGAAATGATAGCCTAACAGACCATGAACCCTTAACCCAAATACCTTTGTCCTGTTGTATGTTAACTAGAGGGGAGAACAATCAGCTTTGGTCCTGCACTGAACAAGCACTGGTTTATTTGCTTTTCCCATGCCCTTTCAAGCCAAAGGCAGTAAAACTGCTCCAGTAAGATGACCATTGTAAGAACTCAGAAAGGAATTAGTGGCATCATAGTGGATTTTCGGTAGAGTGTGTGTGAAATTTATTAGTTCTTCTGGAATTGCATATTGATAAGTTGATTTAAAAGCAACTCATTCATTTTAAAAGGTACTATGTTTAGCTGTGAGGTACAGAAGGGAATAAAAAAGATGATTGGCAGAGAAGGAATGGGGTCTAAATTTGATTAAGATGTATTATATAAAATGCACAAAAACTCAATAAAAATATTAAAAAAAAAAAAAAAAAAAGATGATGAGCTGGGTAGCGAAACACCCCTGCCACCTAGTGGTTATTCATGCTGAAACATTTTGGCTATTTCATAGCACAGAAAACATAAAAAGCAATTGAGTTATTGCAGGAAATAAATCCAGCAAATGCACTGAGACCTGGGGAACTTCCATTCCCTCCTCCATTAGTACAATCAGAACTCAAAGAGCATCAGCAAGAGAGAATGTTGTAGGTAAATATGGACAGCCACTTGGTCTATAGCACAATGTCGCAGGGTCATCAGTGGGGCAGGATCCTCAGGGTTGTTAGGGAAGTAGCACTGTGGGGTCAGAGGCCAACTTGGGCAGAGTCGGTAGGAACAATGATGATGAAGTCATGTAGACAGGATCAGTAGACCACAGTAGCTCTGGAGACCATGGTCATAAGACTATAGTATGCTGCTTGATTCAAGGCAGAAAATAATCAGGACACACAGATCAACAATAGTAAGTGGGCAATTGTCCTTAGGTGTGGCAGTAGATTCATTCCAGGTATCCCTGCAAATTCCAAAATTTAAAGATGCTTAAGTCCCTTATACTAAATGGCCCAGGACTGACTTCTTTACATCCTTCTGTATACTTTAAGGCATCTCTATGCTGTGCATAATATCTAATACAATGTAAATTCTATGTGAATAGTGTGTACATGTTTAGTACAGGTGCAATCTTTGAAAATAGCTTCTATGATGGACTGATCTATGAATGAGGAACCTGTTGATAAAGAGGACCCACATCATGGATCCAGGTAGTACATTATCTCATCATTTTATTGGTACATATTGTTATAAAGTTGATGAAATTGAGGCTAACTAGTCCATAGTCACAAAGCTAATGAAACAGAACCAAGATTCAACTGCAAACCAAGGTAATTTGAACCTCAGTTTCTGAACTCTTAAGTACTCTGCTTTCCAGTTTCTTTCAGAGAAGGAGCATGGGGCTGTACCCATCTCACTCTATGGACCTTCATATCGAAGGATAGCTGTGAACTGGAGCTCTGAGATAGTAAAGACCTAGTCCTAGTTCTGCCACCTATTTAAGAAGATATTTACTCATGCAGGACCTAGTCCTTAATTATAAACCAGGAATAAAATGATGAGTAGCTCACAAGTCACTGGTAAGATTCACTGAGATAACATAACGCTTCTACACGTGGCAGAGGAGGTAGGTGACCTATAAAGAGATGGCTTCCAACAGTTCTCATATCCCTGCTCTCAGTAGGAAGCACAGCCTGGGCTGGGTTTATGATCTGCTTTGACCCAGAGAATGTGGCAAATGTGTCATTGGCCTGTTCCAATGTAGCCTGGCAGCTTCCATTTTCACCTTTTCAATGGCTCTTGCCTGTATGTAAGGAAGCCCAGAATAGAGCCTATTTGTCTGTTTTGTTATTGTCAGATTCTTTTTTTTTTTTTTTTTTTTTTTTTTATACGGGTTTTTTTTTTTTGCCCATTTTTTTTTTTTTTTTTTTTTTTTTTTTTTTTTTTTGATACAGGATCTCATTTTGTAGCCTAGATTGTTCTACTTCTTCCTCCAAAGTTTTGGGACAGACTAGACTCTTGAATAGTAAGGGATCACCTAAAAAAGGGACCAGCAGGGAGGCTGTGTCCCAGGGGAGCCCACTATCATCGCCTGAGTGAACCTAGGCAAGAGTAGAATTTGCCTGCCTGTGTGCCAAGTTAGGAGCAGCAAGTGGATCACACTGGATCACTGTGGTAAACTAGTGTGCTTTGGGACAGTTCCTTACCTGGAAAATAGTTATGTTCTTATAAATAGTAACCATTAGTGTATTATAGTTGGCACTGGTAAGAGAGCCAGCCAAATATTTAGTTTGTCTTTTGTGAGAGTGTGTATTTTTTTCCTTGTCACTGGACTAGAGTGGCAGAAGTAAGAGTGACTTACTTGTACAAATGAATGTTATTTGTTAGAAATATAAAATGGGAGCTGGGCATGGTGGTGTACACCTTTAATCCCAGCACTCAGGAGGCAGAGGCAGGCAGATCTCTGTAAGTTTGAGGCCAGCTTGGTCTACATAATGAGTTCCAGGCCAGTTGGGGCTACAGGGAGACCCTGTCTCAAAAAGAACCCCCCCCAAAAAAGAAATATGAAAATGGATTTAGGCATGCACCACCATATTTGGCCTCCTCCCTCTTTCCTTGCTCCTCTATCTTTGTATATTCTCTTCAACCTTTCTGGGGTCTGAGAAAAGATACTTGTTCTGGACAGTACGAATCTACAATCCATTGCTGGTTGTGATTTTATTGCACATAAAAACTCTGCAGTTGGGGCTGGAGAGATGGCTCAGCGATTAAGAACACTTACTGTTCTTACAGAAGACCTGGGTTCAAATCCCAGCACCCGCATGGCAGCTAACAACTGTCCGTAACTCCAGTTCCAGGGGATCCGACAGCCTCTCTGTCCTCCGCAGGCATTGCACGACATGGGTGCACTTGCCTACATGCAGGTGATACACGCATACACATAAAAATAATAAAAAAAATATTAAAAAATAAATTATAAAAAAAAAAACCCTCTGCAGTTGAGGTGAGCCTGCCTCTCGTGTTCCTGAATACTTCAACCAGAGGCTTCCAGGAGTGAAAATGGCAAGATGATCAAGCCTGATGAGGGCCTGACTGTACATGTCTCTTAGTGTGTGGGTATTTCCAGCCATGCCACTTTGGATAGTAGAAATGTGAACAGAACCAAGAAATGATTAGCTAATTTCTTTTCCGTTTTTCCTACATACGGGGATGGACGTGTACTAGCAAAAAGTTAGGAAGTCTTTTCTCAGGCAGGCACTGTTACAGAATTCCTGGTGAAATGTGAGTCAGGCTGGCAGAAATCAGATACCGTATCCTCACTGAAGCTGTTTGTTAAAGTAAATTCCATACATTTTAGAAGCATGACTTCCTAGGGCTAGATGCACAAAGAAGCCTTGCGTTGAGCTAGAATTAATTGCACAGATATCTCTATTTCCTTAGTCAGTAATGTGAGAAGATCTGTTCCTCTTTCCTGATAGTCTTTCATCTTCAAATCCAGCCAGTGGTGGGGTAGCTCCACCCAATACCAGAACAAGTTCTCAACATAGCCTTGTTGAGAGTTTCAGACTTCATAGCCCTGCTAATGTTAAACAGAGGTCCATATAGCTTCTATGACCTAACACCAGTGCTTTCCAAACTGAGAGTTGGTAGGATAAAGGTTGAGTTTTTGATCTTCCCTGTCATCTTTCCTCAAGATTGCTTTCAGCTCCTTCTTCCCTCAAAGCATCTGATCATCTTGTAGGCAGTAATTAGCCAGCCCTCTTTACTAGTTAGCCTATGCCATGAACTAGCTAAACCAACCTAGATTCAGGGAAGGGAGATTTTGAGACATTCAGTCCATTAGTTCTTACTTAACTGGGTAAAAAGACTTCAAGATATATCTGCCTATCCATTCAACTTATGGTGGGAGAAGAACTTCGTGTCAGTAAGAGAGGAATGGTATAATAACCTAAGCAATAGCATCGTGACATTTATGCATGGACAAAGTGATCAAAACCAGCAGAACAAAGTTGACACAGGACATGACACAAGAGGGCTGCAATGGAAACTCATAACACAATGCATACTAAAGAAGAAAATTCTGGGAATGGGGAAGGAAAAAAGTTCTTGAAAACTTTTCAAGAAAAGTTTTGAAACTCCCACAACCTATGCTCTCATAAATGCAGCAGAAAATTTGCATCATTGCCAGACTTCCTATGCAAGCCAGAATTTTCAATAATTGGCCATATAACACTTTTTCCTGTGAACATAAAGTTTTAATTATGCTTAGTAATTAACAAAGGATGCTATTAAATACTTAGTCATACATAAAAAATGAAAGTCCTTGGTCTTCCCTGATGTGTGTTTTAAGAAGTGAATAAAACACTGGCATTAAGAAAAATATTTTGTGTGTGTGCGATTAAACCCAGGTCTCACACATGCTAGGCACACTACTTTTGAGCTGTACTTCCACTCCTTTTCTATATTTTATTTATTTTCTTATTTTTTAAATTTTTTATTGAATTTTTGTGTATTTCATATAGAACATCTTAATCATCTTTATACTTCCTTTCCTATTAGCCTCCTCCTGTAGCCCCCATTGGAATTCATACATTATGTCATTTGTGTTATGGCCCATCATGTCAAGTGGTGTCCTCAGATGTCCCTCAGTGCAGGTTCATCCACTGAGGTCTACTCAGCCTCTCTAGAGTCCCTCCCTTTAAAAAGATCAGCTCTTTCTCACTCAGCAGTAATCTTCGACTAAGATTGAGGTCTGCTGCCCATTTCCACAGTTCTGTGCTGGGTTTTGTCTGCTTGAGATTGCATGGGTCTTGTGCATACTGACACCATTGCTGTAGGTTCATATGAGCAGGGTCCCAGGAACCTGTAGGACTCTATTTGCATATGGTCACGCACCTCCTCCCTGGCTCTTAGAGTCTTTCTGTCCCTTCTTCTGCAATGGTCCCTGAGCTCTGGGTGGGTGGATTTTAATACAGGAGTCCTGTCCAAGGACCCACACTCTGTAGACTCTTATTCTCTGTGTTTTGACCATTTGTGACCTTTTGTATTCATGGCCCTCTGTTGCCTGAGGGAATTTTATTGATGAGAATTGAAAGATGCATTGGTGTTCTCTTCATCCCTTGTTCTGTGGTCCATGAGCCTTAGGTGTAGAGGTTGCATCATAGATGTCCCACTTAGGCTTGGGAAATTCACAGACATTTGCTGTGTGTGACCAGTTGTAGAACTCTGTAGTAATCTTTGTCTGTTGAAAAAGAAGTTTCTTGATGGGTGGTAACTGGGATACTTGTCTATAAATTTAAGGATCCATATTTTGTACATAGTAAGGAATTACATTTGTTTAGGGATGTGAGAGCCTTGGGGTTTTCTCTAAGATCTTTGACTTCTCCAGCTATATGTATTTGACTAGGTTTACAGTACCACACATAAGTTTCCTCTCATTGAGTGAGCTTTAAGTTCAATTAGGTAGCTGTTGATTACCCCTAAGATAAAAGTGCCACTGTTGCCCCAATATAGTTTGCTATGCCAGTCATTGATGTGGTTTTTAGGCCTTAAAGCTCAGGTGGACCATCAATTGATGTTCTCCCTTACCGGCTTGCATAGTACTCTCCAAAGCTATGAGAGCTAGCCTTTAGGGGAGGTGACTTCCAGCTCCATTGCTCCAAATCCTGCATCTGAAATATGTCCTGTCTTCAGCAATAAGGCCTTACCTTCAAGTTCTTGGAGGCAATCAAGGACTGTGGCAATGGCCTGTGTAATTTTGGGAGTCTCTTGTTACTCTGGTCAACAACTCAAAGGAAGGTTTCTCCTGTCTGGCACTATTTCTTGTTGTGTCGCCTTCAGCTATACTCACGGACTCATGTAGAGATAGTATGTGTAATTGTTCAGTAAGTTTTTGGACTAGTATGATTCCTTCTGGTTTTTTATACTAGCTAGGTGCTCTCTCTCTCTCTCTTCTCTCTCTTCTCTCTCTTTCTCCCCCCCCCATTTAATCCTCCCTTGCCACCCTCATCATTTAAAGTGTCCCCATTTCCCCCATTTCTCCCTTGATAATTCCTGTCTGCTGTGGTCCCATCTCTCTTGAGCTCCTTCTTCCCCTTTAACCCCATGGTTCCTTATATAGTCTTCCCTCTCCCATATAGTCCTCCATTTAACTACTGTCATTTTACACATTTCTCCCTTAATAACACCTATCTCCTACTGTTCTTTCTCTGGGGCTCCTTCTTTTCCTTTGTCTCCCTGGTTTCCTTCCATTTTCCTGGTCCCTGCAGTTACATCAGTATATATACTCACATATAAGGATTTGGTGTTAGGATCCACAAATGAGGGAGAACATGTATCTTTTGTTTTTCTGAGTCTGTGTTGCTTCACTTAGTATATTAGTGTCTAGTTATATTTTTCTTTTAAGACAGGGTTTCACTAAGTTGCCCAGACTGGACTGAACTTCCTCTTTATTTCAGGCAGGACTTGGACTTGTCAACCTCTTGCTTTTGCTTCCTGAGCAACCAGATTATAGGCCTGTGCCACCAGGCCTGACTGTATTTCCCCATCTTTTCTTGGCTTGTCTGGAAGACTGTAATGTGTCACAGTCATGCTAAGAGACACTGCCTCAACAACTATGAATGACTTATTTCTGAGCCTTCTCTGCTTTTCTGTACTTGAACCTATAACTTTCTTCTAATTTTTCAGTAACACTGATTTGCACATGGAAATGATTACCTACTAGCAAAAGTGTAATAATTGGATAAAATCCTTCTGTGGGACTATTTGGCAACAGCTGCAAAGTCTTAAAAATATGCAGCCTCAGGACTGGAGAGATGGCTCAGTGGTTAAGACCATCAGCTGTTCTGGCAGAGGACCCAGGTCCAGTTCCTAGCACTCACATGGCAACTAACAACCATCCATAACTCCAGTTCCAGGGGATCCAACGCCCTCTTCTGGCTTCTGCAAGCATTGCCTACCCATGGTGCACTTATATACATTCAGACAAAACACTCATACACATAAAAATAAATGAAATATATATTTTTTAAATGTAGCCTCCTTAGCTATTCTAATCCTAGAGGGGAAAATGTGAATATGCTTAAAGATCTGTATAAAAAGATATTTATTTATTTTTATTTTTTCTTTTTGTCTTTTTTTTTTTTTTTGGGACAGGGTCTCCTTGTAGCCCCAGCTGTCCTGGAACTCACTGTGTAGACCAGGCTGGCCTCGAACTCTCAAAGATCCGCCTGCCTCTGCCTTCCAAGTGCTGGGATTAAAGGCATGAGCCACCACTCCTGGCTAAAAATATATTTATTACAGTGTGTGTGTGTTTTTTTAAAATTTTCCTCATTCCTTTCTTGTTTTGTCTTGTTCTTTTTTTTTTAAAAAAAGGCTTTATTGTTTATTATTATTTTTAATGTATATGAGTGTATTGCCTGTACATATGTGAGTGCACCCGTGTTGTGCAATGCCACGAAGTCAGAAGAGGGCTTTGGATTCCCCTGGAACTGGAGTTAAGGATGGTTTGTGGCTGCCATGTGGGTGCTGGGAATTGACCCTGGGTCCTCTGCAAGAGCAGTCAGTGATTTTAACTGCTGAGCCATCTCTCCAGCCTCACAGTGTGTTTTTTAAGATTTGGAAAATACAGAAAGAAATCTAAAGGTCCCAATAATAGGAGGTTAGGTAAATAAAGTGTTTTCATCTGAAAGAATGCTATGCTTTCATAAGTGATGATAGCAAGAAGACTAACTGATATAGAAAAATTATTCATAAAACTGATTTTAACAGTAGATCATGCAAGCATGTGTTGTCATATATCCTTTTCATCTAAAGAGGTCTATTCAGAGGAAATAGCTGGAAATTTCTTTGATACAATGCCATCAATAAATATCTGTGACCATTAAGGATTCTTCTGAAGTGTCTGTAAAGTATATATTACTTCTGTGAAATGGAAAAAATATTTACCTGTACCTGAAACAGAAAAGATCACCTCGGCAACAGAAGAATATGAACAGGGGAGAGTGGGTGAGAAATGACTTCACTGGCTCAGGCAAAGGCAGTGCAGGTAAGAACCAAGGTCATGGTGGGAGAGCTGAAGAAGGAAGCTGATTTAGACATGCTCAGCAGCCCTACGAGAACAGCAAACACACACCACACCTTCAAGCCAACAATAAAACTGGCCTTTCAAAACAGCCAACTTGATTCATTCTTATCCTCACAGTACCTTCAAATATGCATTGACAGAAGCTCAGCCAATTTTGATGATAGGGTTTTGGCTTTCAGCCTTGTTTAACTGAACTGATGGAGGAATAGTTGACCAAGAAAAAGAATATAAGAAGACTGGATTGGACAAGGAAATAATTCAGTTTTGGATATGTGAGGGGCTTGTGCAGCCTGTACTAAGCTGCCTTGCATGAGTCTGGAGCTCAGGTGTCTGATCTGTTGATTCAGAATGCAGAATCAGCAGTCTAAATCATCAGTGTAAATCATGATTTTTAAAAACTGGGGCGCTTGCTTGTAGGGCTGCCTGGAAGTAGACAGTGAGAAAGGAGCTGTGCAGGGGTGCTGCTGAAAGGGAATGCTGCTGGACAGGAGATGATGCTGAACAGGGATGCTACTGTGCGGGGGGGGGTTGCTGTGGGGTTGCTGTGTGGGGGTGGGGTGCTGCTGTGTGGGGGAGGGTGCTGCTGTGTTGGGGGGTGCTGCTGTGTGTGGGGGCGTTGGGGGTGCTGCTGTGCGAGGGTGCTGCTGTGCAGGGGTGCTGCTGAATAGGGAATGCCGCTGTGCAGGGGGTGCTGCTTGACAGAAAGTGCTGTGGGGCAGCCGAAGTCCTGAGGGAATGAGGTGGAGGAGGCCATTGGGAAGGTTAAACAGAAGTGGTGAACTAGGACAGCCCATAATTGGCTAGTCTGTGTTTAAAGCTTGGCAAGAATGACTGGTTGGGCCTGTTCAAAGTTGCTTTCATTTCAGCTTATTAAGAAACCTGAAAGTTAGTGCAATGGGTGTAGGAAATACAAAAACAAAAAACAAAAAAAAAAAACACTGAATGAGTAGATCCTGGCATTTCTTCTGCCTCCTATGGCATTGTGACAACACTTCAGGAATCAGTGCAGCCCCTTGTGTCTGATACTCAGTTCTCTGCTTTTCAGGGTAGGGATCCTTCAAGTGTCTAAATTCTATTGCTTAAGGCAGTTCTTTTTTTGTGCCATAGATACATACATGTTTCTTTTTCTCCTTCCTTTTCACCTGTACCAGGCTTGACAATTGCATCCCAACAGTGGTCATCGAGCTGAGCAGGAAAAAGAGGTCACCAGAGTAGAGACTGCTAGAGAACTGTGCACAGCAGCAGATGATGGAGAGGCCAAGCAATGCACGTACTCGAGAGTTCCCTACATGACTATTTAGAGGGTGCTAACAACGTATACATAGGGTTCCACCAGGACATTTCCATGTGTCTATGTATGTGTGTTTTGCGTGCGTGTGTGGGTGCATCTGCACTTGCATGTATGTTCACATGGAGGCTCAAGGTTGCTGCTTCCCCATCACATTTCTACCTTATTCATTGAGGTAAGGGTTCTCTATCAAACCCAGAGATGACCAATATGGTTATTGTTGCCAGCCAGCTTGCTCTGGGAATCCCCTGTCTGTTTCTGGGGTTGGAATTGCAGGTGGGCCACCATTCTGGGGATCTGAACTCTGATCTTTACTCTTTAAAAAATATATATTTTATTATTTTTTATTTTTGTTTTTTGTTTTGTTTTTTGTCTTTTTGAGACAGGGACTCCCTGTAGCCCCAGCTATCCTGGAACTCACCATGTAGACCAGGCTGGCATTGAACTCACAGAGATCTGCCTGCCTCTGCCTCCCAAGTGCTGCGACTACAGACGTTTGCCACCACGCCCGGCCTTATTATTTTTATTTTTTATGTGTATGAGTGTATTGCCTGCATGTAAGTGAGTGCACCTGTGTAATGCAATGCCTCGGAGGTCAGAAGAGGGATTCGGATTCCCCTGGAACTGGAGTTAGGGATGGTTTGTAGCTGCCATGTGGGTGCTGGGAATTGAACCCAGGTCCTCTGCAAGAGCAGTCAGTGCTCTTAACTGCTAAGCCATCTCTCCAGCCCCCGATCTTTACTCTTGTACAACAAATGCTTAAATACTGAACTATCTTCTCAGCCCCATTTTCATTTTCATAAAAGAGAATTGAAATATTTATTTTAGCTTTTCTACTTAACTTTAAATTTAGGCTGCAGCAAAAGCTGCTATTGTTAGCAAAGTGTTAACAAAGCCTGTATTTGGATTCTTAAGCAGTTTGGGATAAAAGGACTCCACTAATGTGTGCTCTATAGGTTGACAGAAAAACTTAATAGCGTTGGTACTCTGGCCTTACCCACTGGAGAATATAAATGTGGCATTTGTAGCCACACTTCAGTCTGTGATTAGCAGAAAGCCTAGTCCCCATCCCCATTCTTATCTCTGTCCCTAGTTGCCCTCCTGTCCCGTCCTGGTCCCGTGTCTGCCCCCCTCACCAATGGGACAGGGGAGGTGCTAGAAAATGTCAAGAGGAGGAGGGTGCTCTCAGGTGTAATTGGAGGAGCAGCCTTTCTTTGGCTGCTTTTTCTTCCCTCTGACTGCAGGCATGACCCTCCACTTACTTTCACTGTGTTGTCCTTACCTTTATTTGGATCACAGTTTCCAGACTTCCCATCTCTTGTTGATTGTACTTTCTACTAGCCTAATCTAAATGCTGATCTGTGCACAGCTCATGGGCTACAGCCTGTGTTGGTGCCAACCTCTTTTCTCCTAATCTCTCCCCCCAGAAGACCAATCCCCAGTGTTCTTCAACATCATTAAGCATCTGGGAGACTCTTAACCTGCTCGTGGGTATGTTCTTATAGTTGAGCTCCTAAGCCCTAGTGACACAGTTTCCTATTTTATGCTTTTCTTTCCTAGGGCAAAAGGATAGTTGACCAGGGAAGGTGGGAAGAGAGTCTTACTGGATTGAGGGAGAGTCAGGCAGTGTTCCTTCAGTACCTACATCACACTGCTCTGACTAGCACACTGCTGTGACTCAATTGTGTCCTGCCCCCCTCCCCACCTCATTTGTATGTAACTCCTAATGTTACTGTCTCTGGAGATAGGGTCTTTAGGGAGGTAATTTAAGTTAAGTGAGGTTAAATGAGGTACTAAGTGTGTGGGCCCTAATCCTGTAGGACTCTGGCTTTAAGATAAAGACTCTCCGTTCTGTCCCATCTTTCTTTGTATATGTATGAAGACACTCCTTCTGTAAGGCAAGAGAGAGACTTTACTAGAAACCAATCTCCAGAATTGTGAGAAAATAATTTTCTGTCACTTAAGTCATGTGGTCTATGGTATTTTATTATGGCAGCCCAGGTTGAGTAAGAAATTCACTTTGATTTTACCAGACTCATTCATGATGTCCCCATTGCCTCTCTGCATATATGTAAGTACAACCATGTCATTCAGTGCCTATGGATACCAGAAGGGGGCGTTGGATCTCCTGGAACTGGAGTTATTGACTGTTGTTAGCTGCCATGTGGGTGCTGGGAATTGAACCTGGGTCCTGTATAGGAACAGCCGGTGCTCTTAACTGTTGAGTCATCTCTCCAGCCCCTAAAAATTCTTTTTATGTTTTAAGAACTCCTCATCCCATTTCCTAGGATTATAAATTTACTTTTTTTAAAAAAATTATTTTTATTTTATGTGTATGTGTGTATTGCCTGTCTGTAGGTAAGTGCACCTGCAGAGGTCAGAAGAGGCTATCAGATCCCCTGGGACTGGAGTTACGGACAGTTGTTAGCTGCCATGTGGGTGCTGGGGTTCAAACCCGGGTCTTCTGCAAGAACAACCAGTGTTCTTAACTGCTGAGTCATCTCTCCAGCCCCTAAATTTACTTTTTACTTTTTAAATTTTTATTTATTTGTTTATTTATTTATTTATTTATTTAGTTAGTTAGTTTTTTATAAGACAGGATCTCTCTGTATCCCTAGCTGGCCTAGAACTTGCTATGTAGACCAGACTGGCCTTGATCTCACAGAGATTTGTATGCCTCTGCCTCCGAGTGCTGGGATTAAAGGCACTCTGCTAAAATTTATTTATTTTATATATATGAATGTTTTGCCTGCATGCATGTAAGTGTACCTCTGTGTGCAATGCCCACATAGAGGCCATCAGACCCCTTGGAACTGGAGTTTTGGATTATTGTTAACTACCATATGGGTGCTGGGAATTGAATCTGGGTCCTCTGCAAGAGCACTCCAGTCCTCTCAACTACTGAGTCATTCTTCCAGACCCTCACCTAGGATTATATATTCCAAATGTGAACTACGTTCAGCATCTTTCCTATAGGACTCTGCCTCATGCATGTTAAGGAATAGGACGGGGTATCAGTGTCATTGCTCCCAAACCCTCCCAGTAGATGAGAACTGTGTTTTCTCAGACCACAAGATAGAATCTGGGAGGTCTCGGGACTATAGGATCACATGGTCTTGTAAAATGTTCAGCTATTCTTACATGGTTAAATACAAGGAACACTTTCAACCAGGCCACATGAGTCTCTAGCATAGAAGTATCATTACTGGGTTTTTATAGAACAAGATGATAGGAATGCTTAGACTGTTCTAGAAGGCCTGTGACATTTCCATTCTTGCCTGTTAAGCTAGCTTCACTTAGGGCTCCGCACAGGAGCAATACAAATATCTATCTCTTTTTAAATCTGTCATTGTTTGTTATTGGTTTTCCATCTGTCCTACTCTAAAGCAGGAGGGAAAGAGAACAGGGAAATCATGAGCTCTTTAAAGGGCCAGTGCCAGACATTAAATTCATAAACAAAAGTGGAAAAAGTGAGTCAGAGATGAAGCAAGCATGAAAACAGCAAGCTTCACACTGCAAAGTCACCTTAAAAGTACAGATTGATGGCTGGAGAGACAGCTCAGCATTAAGAGCACTGGCTGCTCTGCAGAGGACCGGGTTAGGTTCCCAGCACCCATGAGGCTAACAACTGCCCTGTAACTCCAGTTCCAGGGGCTCTGACACCCTCTTCTGGCCTCTACAGGCATTGCATAGCATGGGTGAACTTACAAAAGTGTAGGCAGGGGCTGGATGGCTCAGCAGTTAAGAACACTGGTTGTTCTTGCAGAAGACCTGGATTTGAATCCCAGTACCCAGCTAACAACTGTTGGTAACTCCAGTCCCAGGGGATCTGATAGCCTCTTCTGACCTCTGCGGGCATTGCACAACACAGGTGCACTTACCTACATGCAGGCAATACACACACACACACACATAAAATAAAAATAATAAAAAAAGTGTAGGCAATACACTCATGCATAAAATGAAAGTACATACATGCAGGCAATACACACTCATACACATAAAATCAAAATAATAAATAAAAATTTTTTTTTGGTCTTTTTGAGACAGAGTCTCCCTGTAGCCCTAGCTGGCCTGGATTTGCTATGGAGACCAAGCTGGCCTCGAACTCACAGAGATCTGCCTACCTCTGCCTCCTGAGTGCTGGGATTAAAGGCGTGCACTACCACGCCTGGCAATAAATAAAAAAATTTTTTAAGTGCCTATTGAATGTTCTGGTTGCATTTATGGTTGTTCCTTTGGTGGACACCTTTGAATTCAGTCATTACAATTTGATTCTTGAACTGCGGGTGCCTCACTGTTCTCTGCTGTATCCATTGTTTCCTCCTGTCTAGCCCTTATAGTCATTTATATAATGCAAGCTGATGACCCATGGTGAGGTTTTCCTTTCCTCTGGTGATAATGATCCTGTCACTCCAGGTTCGTGTTTCAGTAGAGCATGAAGAGAGGCAAATTGATTGAGATTGAGCTGCAGTGAAATAGGATTTTACTCAAGGGTCCATTAGCTTTCCTGCATAATGTCTTAGAATGGAAACTGGGAGTTATTGAGTGCCCTGCCTTCTCAGGATCAGCTTGCAAACCAGCATTCCCTGGGTCACATGTATTTCATTTAGTCCACACTGGGTTTAAAATGAATTGCCAACATTAAAGGTAGGGATTTTCCCTAGCTTCTCTTTAAAACTTGAAAGAATCCCAGACTTACATCCATTGCTGGGACAGTGGACTGGTGCTGAGTAGACTACTGCCCTTTGGTAAAGAAATGAGCCCTACAGATCAGATTGCCACAGTCCTACTGCCACACATGCTTATATTGGTCCCCATAGGCACATGAATTTGTGTGCTTTGGTTTATAGAAAATAAAGATATTAGCATAAACCACTGTACCTTGTAATTGCATAGTATCTCTAATTTTTCTTAAGAACACAGTGAGATTTAAGCTCCATGACTATAGGGACCATGCCTGGGTATTTTGTTACTGTGAGAGGACACAACTACTGGCATTATTGTAGCTCCATGGCAGGAGCTTGAGTGTTTGTTGAATTAATGCATGCATGAATGCATAAATAAGCAAAGAAGATATTTCCATCTTATTTTTGTAAATAAGAAAAGGAAGGCCCAAAGCAGGTAAGTAAGTTGATCAGAATTCATACGGCTGGTAGGGGGGTTGTTGCTAGGATTCAAATACAACAACGTGAAAGCTAAGGGTCCATGGGTCACTTCAGAGCTACACAGAAGGTACTTAGTAAAGAATTGCTGAATTGGTTGACACTGTTGCTCAGCATGTTTTCATTAGTACAAGCATTGAGGAGATTGCAAGTAGGTTTTTTAGTTTATGCAGTTTGTCTGGAAGCTGCTGGAGTTGGGTAGCTTCAGCTTTGGGATTCTATAACATGAAGGCCCTGTATGAGGTTTCATGCAATAGGAAGAGGGTAATGTTTCTGTTCATAGTCGACTTGGGCTCCATATAAGGGATCCAAAGCTTCCTTCCTTAAACTTCTTGGTGATGGTGCTTGTTCAATGCCATATTATATAGAGTTGTGTTCAGGAAGCTTCTTTGTGCAGCTTACCAAGAGGACCTGTGTTTGAGTTCGTTTCTCCATTGCTGTGACAAAACACTCTGACCAATACCAACTCGGGGAGGAAAGAGTTTGTTTGGCTTACATCTTCCAGGTCACAGTTCATCAGGGAGCCCAAGGTAGGAACTCTAGGAACCTGGAGGCAGGAGCTGGAGCACAGACCATGGAGTAACGCTGCTTACTGGCTTGCTCCCCTGGCCCATGCTCAGACTGCTTTCTTACACAACATAGGCCCACCTGCCCAGGGGTGGCACCACCCAGAGTGGGCTGGGCCCTCCCACATAACAATCAAGAAAATTCCCCCATAGACAGGGCCACAAGCCAGACCAATGGAGGCAATGCCCCAATTGAAGCTCCCTCTACCCAAGTGTGTCAAGTTGACACTAAAGCTATCCAGCACAACCTGCATCTGGCTTCTGGCTTCAAAAGAGCCTGTCCCTTTCAGAGAAGGGATTGGCTTGGCTGAAGGGAATGGGGAGGAGGGTAAGGATGATGTAGTTTCCAATTCTATGCTAATGACTCCCAAGCTGATGCATAATTTCGATGTCCTTTTTACAATCTCAGAATTAAAAAAACTGCAACGTATTTCTTATAGACCTCTGATTCTAAACCAAACACTTCAAAAATTGAGCATATCTTGTGTGTGCGTGTGTGTGGGTGTGTGTGTGTGTGTTGTTCTTATTGTGTGTGTGTGTGTGTGTGTGTGTGTGTGTGTGTGTGTTGTTCTTATGGTGATTGTCCTAGTTTGTTTCTCCATTGCTGTGACAAAACACTCTGACTACTACCAACTTGGAAAAGAGTTTATTCAACTTACATCTTCCGGGTCACAGTTCATTAGGGAGCCCAAGGTAGGAACTCAGGGTAGGAACCTGGAGGCTGGAGGCCATGGAGGATCGCTACTTACTGGCTTGGTCCCCTGGCCCCTGCTCAGCCTGCTTTCTTATGTAACACAGGCCCACCTTCCCAGGGGTGGCATGACCCACAGTGGGCTGGACCCTCCCACATCACTCAACAATCAAGAAGATGCCCCATGGACATGGCCACAGGCCAGTCCAATTCCCCAATTGATTCTCCTTCAACCCAGGTGAGTCAAGTTGACACTAAAGCTATCCAGTACAGTGATGAACTCAGGCCCTCACTCAGCTAAGTATACTGCCCCTGAACCAGCCTTTCTTTCCATTTAAAAAAAAAGTCAGTGGCTATTTATTCTTTAATTTGCCAAGCTCTAAATTTTGGAATTTTCTCCTCTTTTCTACTCACAATCCATATATGCAAGCCCTTTTCCATTAAATATATTTTCATTATATATTCATTATATTTCTTTCCTGCCCCCCACCCCCAAGAAGAAGCCTCTGTCACTTCAAATTTTGATTGCTAAACATCTAAGGGCTCCTAGCTGGCTCTCTGTTTCTAGGTTCTCTCTCTCCTTTAATATCACTACACTCTCCCATCTGTTTAATTTCTCTAAAATCACACCCCTTCCCACATTCCAAATCTGTGTTACCTTTTCTTGGTTCAGTGTATCATTTCCCAATATGTGCCTTGTGAAGCTTTAGTTCCATGGGAAATTAATAGGTGTTAAGTAAAAAACCGGTTCTGGGATCAAATACTAAGGTTGAGAAAGTTATGCTGCACTTCTTTCCTGTGGGGTGATTCACAGCTTTAATATGCTAATATGCCTCATTATGCTGCATTTCCTAAGACTTGGATTTTCTCAGAGGCCTTTTTGGTGGAGTATTTCATTGGCCTAGATCCTTTGTGAACCACACTTTGGAAATGCTGGTCCACAAATTCAAGTTTTGTGTTCCCTGTGATGATTAATTTCATGTGTCAACTTGGCTGGGCCATGGAGTGCCTAAATATTTGGCTCATTATTTGGGGTGTTTCTATGAGTGTTTTTCTAGATGATATTAACATTTAAGTTGGGAGTCTGAATAAAGTGTGTCCCTCTGCCTAAACTGAGCAAAAAGAACCAATGAGAACTTTACCTGCCTGGTTGCCTTTGAACTGGGTTATCAACTTTTTTTTCCCCCTCTGTGCATTCATTCTTTCTGGACCTTCAACACACCTTAAATTTATTATTGTTATGTATGAGCTTGAATGCTATAGTGTGTGTGCAGGGGTCAGTACACAACTTTGTAGAGTCAGTTTTCTACTTTTATGTGGGTTCTGGGGATTGAACTCAAATCATCAGCCTTGTATGGAAAGCACTTTATCTGCTGAGCCATCTCACTGGCCCCCATCTTACAGATCTTGAGTCTCCATAATCATGTAAGCTAATTCCCACATGTATGAATATACATACACACAGATAGTCCCTGACTTATGAGAGTTAGGCTTGTGATTTTTTTTGACCCTATGATGGATTTATCAGGGTGAAAGTCAAGCACCATCTATATAGGTCCTTTTGGTGCTGTTTCTCTAGAGAACCTAATTTATGTACTCCCTATCTTCTTTTTGAAAATTTAATTTAAAAATTGTATTTATTAATAATAATAATAATAATAATAATAGTAGCAGTAGTAGTAGTAGTAGTAGTGTGTGTGTGTGTGTGTGTGTGTGTGCATGTGTGTGTGTATTGGTGCACACATGCCACAGTGCACTTGTGGACAACAGAGGACAACTTGCTTAAAGTCAGATCTCTCCTTCCACTTTTATATAGGTTGAGGGGGTTTGAACTCAGGTCTTCAGGCTTGTGTACCCAGTGTTCATACCCCCTGAGCCATCTCTATAGCCATGCTTCCCCCCCTTTTTTTCAAAACTGTTTCTACTTTGACTTTGTCTCTTTTTATTTCCCAGTTTGTACTTTCTGCTCCAGGTGAAATGCTCTTTATCTCTAAAGACCCTTCTTCCAAGTTGTTTCTTTGCCTGATGTGCTACTCAGCTTCCATCATTGCTTTAAAAAAAATTCTGAGATATTCAACTTGTAGAGACAGATTTGTTTTGACTCACAGTTTTAGAGGTTCAGTCTATGGTTAACTGGCCTTGTTGGTTATGGCTACCTGCTATCGTGGTGGGAACACATGGTGGAAGAAACTCCCCACCTCAGGGCTGCCAGGACTTAAGAAAAAAACCCAGGAGGCTACTGGAGTCCCATTATACCCTCTACATGTACAACCCAATGACCTACCTTCCTTCCAGTAGGCCCTCACCTCTTAATGGTTCCACTCCCTCCCACTGGCACCAGAGTCTGGATCCAAGCCTGTGGTTTGGGCATTCTTGATTCATATACTCTACAGCAGCTTGGGATAAGGCTCCCATTTCCTCTGTGTTCACCTTCTACCCATCTCTTCCTCTCTCCAAACCCCACTCCAGTGTTTTCTTAAGTTAGAAAATAAAACTTCAGGAAGACTGATCCTGAAAAGTTGATTGCCTCCATTCCATATACTGTGCTGTATGGAAGGCAATTGGAAACCATGTATTGCAAGCTCAAGAAATGAGGGCTTGGTGGAAAGTTCCTTTACAAATGAGTAGATGTGAAACTGAGTCAAGAGGCTGGGCATAGTGGTACATGCCTTTAATCTCAGCACCCAGGAGGCAGAGGCAGGTGATCTCTATGAGATCGAGGCCAGCTTGGTATATATAGCAAGTTCAATGGTAGAGCCCTTGCCTGGCTTGTGAGAAGCCTTGAGTTTGATCCACAGCACTGGGGGTGGGAGGTGGGGAGTCTGTTTTCTAGCCTTCTAATCACTCAGTACTTTCTCCTGAGACAACTATACTTTTCCTTCCCTTCCCCCATATCTCAAGGTCTCAGTGAAATCTCATGACTGCATGAGAGTCATTCTCAGAGCACATAAAATCCTGAAGTGTAGGCTGCATCCCATGTGAATCAGAATCTCTGGGAGTAGGGCTCCACCATTGGTATTAAGTTCTCCAGGTGATTCCAGTCCATGGAAATGGCTTAGAACCAGTGTGAAGTCTTTCTGATTCCTGGGCCCCATTCTCACTATGTCTGCATCAGTAGTTTTGGGGCGGGCCGAGAATTTGAACCTAACAAATTTTCAGGTGCTGCTGCTGCTGGTCTTGTTGGGGGAGGTTGTCCTCTAAGAGGACCAGAACTAAGGAATAGAGCCCAGTTTATCCTGATATGGACCTCTTAGATCTCAGGAAAACCTAACAGAATGCACACTGAAGAGCTGAAAACTTTACTTTGCACAGAAGTTACCTGTTGGTGGCCCAAACTCTGAATCTAGTACATAAATGTGTTTTTAGGGTCACACTGTTAAAGTGGCAGGAAGACCCCCAGAAGAAGGCTGGTCAGGAGAATCTCTGACTTGGATAAAGACTTGGCTTTCCAGTTTTGCTGGTCATAGGACTACCTCTAGGAAGGGTTCACTTTAAGTTATGCTAAAGAGATGGGTGGAATACCTAGTGCATTAATGAGATGGTGAACTTTTCTAACCTGAAATCCCTGCCCCTTAGAGTAGCTTCCTGGGGATCGGGTCACAGACATGTGGCTCACCATAAGTCCTGCCCACTTTTCTGAGAATTCTTCAGAAAGGTGTACTCTCTCCTTCTTCATATTGCTTTTTCTACCATGATTTCACTAATGCTTCAGACTGCCCCGACATCTTCTATTTCCTTACGTTTACTCTAAGGCTCCCTTCTCCGCCCAGCCACAAGGCTGCTAGTCTGCCACATCTGACCTCTCTGGTGGCTCTAACCCACATGGCTTCATGGCTTTTTTCCTTTTCAGCTCCATTCTGTTCTTCAAGGTAGCTGCTTACCTGCCCTGAGAATTTTTCCTTAAATTCTAATATGATTGTCCTAAAACTTCCATTTGAGACCGTTCTTAAATTCTTTTATGAATGAGACTAAGGACCCTAGAAGGGGTCCCTGTTTTTCCCTATGTCAACACAGTGCTTTCTTTAAAAACATTTTTATTACATTTTAATTTATTTATTTTATGTATGTGTGTTGTTGTGGTGGTCGGGGGCTGGGGGTTGTTCCAGGGTACTGAACCCAAGGTTATCAGGCTTGGTGGCAGGTGCCTTTACCTGCTGAGCCATCTTACCAGGCACACACACACACACACACACACACACACACACACTGATTTCTATTAAAAATTAGTTAACATTTTAAAATCATAGATTTTTGCACAGGGCTGAGGAATATAGCTCAGTTGGCAGAGTACCCGCCTAGCATGCTCAAAACTCTGGGTTCCATCCCCAGCCCTGCATAAAATGAGTGTAGTGGTGTATCCCTCTAATTCCAACACTTGGGAGATAGGCAGAGGATCAAGATTTCAAGGTCACCCATGGCTACATAGCCTGTACTGCATGAGACAGTGTCTCAAAGATCAAAAAAAAAAAAAAAAAAAGTAGTAAAATACTGAAAAGTAATATACTATTGGTAATTTCAGCTATTAAGTTGTGGGATAATTTGTTATGCAGTGATAGCTAACTGATGCAATTAGTAGAATCCCATGTAACCATAGTTTTTAGGGCAAAAGCCTGTGCTCTGGCAGCAGCCCTGGCAAGCTGACTCACCACTCATCTTGTCAGTGGCAATGAGGAGGCAGCCCAGAACTATGGCCAATAGCCTAAGGAATTTCCTTCATACAGATTGTGGTAGTTTGAATGAGACTGTCCCATAGGCTCCAAGTATTTGAACACTTCGTCCCCCAGTTCATGGTGCTGTTTGGGGAAGGTCATGGAACCTTTAGGAGGTGTGGGTATGCTGAAGTAAGCACATGGAGTGGAGAAGTGGGGAGGCTTTGGGAATATATAGCTTGCCCACTTCCAGTCTGGCACTGTCCTTCCTATGCCTGGTTAAAGATGTGAGCCCTCAGCTGTCTGCTCAGGCTGCCTCCTGCCCAGATGCCTCCCCACTGTGAAGGACTCTTAACCCTCTAGAACCATAAGCCAATGAACTCCTTCTATAAGTTGCCTTGGTCATGGTGTTTTATTGCAGCATTACTTACTACACCATTATTATTACAATTACTTGAATAAAAGAGCCTGACTCTTAAATTTAGTTTATGCATGGGCCCAGACTCGGAGGACACTTGTTACCACAGATGTCTTTCGGAACTATCTTTGCCTTGGAATTGCACTGCTGGAACTGTGTCTAGAACTCTGTCCCTGTGCTGGATAGCTTTAGTGTCAACTTGACACACCTGGGTTGAGGGAGCCTCAATTGGGGAATTGCCTCTATTGGACTGGCCTATGGCCATGTCTGAGGGGCATCTTCTTAATGAGTGATGTGGAGGGCCCAGCCCACTATGGGTAGTGCCACCCCTGGGCAGGTGGGCCTGTGTTGCATAAGAAAGCAGGCTGAGCAGGGGCCAGGGGAGCAAGCCAGTAAGCAGCATTCCTCCACATCTTGTGCTCCAGCTCCTGCTTCCAGGTTCCTGCCCTGAGTTCCTACCTTGGGCTCCCTGATGAATGTGACCTGGGAAATGTAAGCTGAATAAACCCTTTCCTCCCCAAGTTGGTACTGGTCAGAGTATTTTGTCACAGCAATGAAGAAACAAACTAAGACAGTCCCTAAGTCAGCCCTCACTCATCATTTTTTAAAAATTATTTATTTAAAGCCAGGTGTGGTGGCACATGCCTGTAGTCCCAGCACTTGGGAGGCAGAGGCAGGAGATCTCTGTGAGTTCAAGGCCAGCCTGGTCTACATAGTAAGTTCCAGGACAGCTGGGGCTACAGGGAGATCCTGCTTCAAAAAGACAAAAAAAAAAAACAAAAAAAAACAACAACAACAAAAAAAACAACAACCACATAATTAGAAGAAGCATTTCATTACAACAGCATTGACATATTCGGTAACAATTTCCTGAGCTAAGATGCTCAGGTTTATAGTTGAAATAATACAGTTTTACATTATTGTACTCAGTATAAACCCTATAAGACGTAAAATTGAATGAGGTTTTAACCTTTAAAAAAGATCTCCA
>NW_008357033.1:3728779-3732318 GCF_000622305.1 Nannospalax galili | reverse complement strand
AGCATGGATATAAAGTCATCAGGTAGATTTCAATGGTAATGTTTTTCATAATTAGTAAGGAGCAAAATTTTATGCTTTGAAGAATTATTATTTTTAACATTTATTTATTTTTACACCCGCTTCCCGATACAGCTCTTTCAAAAGTGGCTATAAAATTTTTAGGTTCACTGTTGAATTAATACAGTTATACAATATTGAATTCAGTATAAACCCTGTAAGATATAAAATTGAATGAGTTTTTACACTTTAAAGAAGCTCTCCATTTCATTTTAAAATATGCTGTTTCCTACATTTTTAATGCTACTAACACTTAGATGTTTGAACATGTGTCTTTAATCTCTATGTATCTGATTATTACTAGTCACAGTCGGTTACACTCAGATCCTTAGTACCTGAGTATGGATATAAAGTCATCAGGTAGATTTCACTGATAATGTTTATCAGCTCTACTATTTAACATCATTTTTTTTTTCAAAACTGTTCCTCCAGTTTCAGTTGGAGAATACAAGCTTCAATCCACCCTTGGCTTATCAGACACTCTTGCCCTTCCATCCCTAGTTCTAGAATATTTCATACACGCAATGTCAAACTTCCTTCCCAGTCTTCACAGTATTCAATGAAGATGGGGTACTGTCTTTCAGCACTTTAATATACTGATTCTCAAGCATACCCACATTCATTCATTAGCTTTTTTTGGGTGAAGCAGCAAATTGCGGTTCCTGGGAAACAAAATTAGGTGCCCATGTTACAAGACCCAAGAGCACATGGTTCAGTGAATTTGCGAGGGTTAATTAAAAGTCATTAGTCCAGATTATGTCTATTTTATAAAAGTCATTCCTGAAATTTTTCAGTAACAGAAAAGTAACTAATATACAGATCCTTGACTATGATGAAGGAAAGAATCTCAGAATGAGTCAGAGTAAAGCTAAGTTAGCGAGTTTAATAAGTAGAGATAATAAATACGTGCTTTAAATTTAAGCACGAGGGTTTGAAAAGAGGGCGAGAGAGACATTTAAGGACAGTGCACACTCCCAGGACATGGGTGTGGGCTTCTCAAGTTTCCAGCTTATGTGTCTTTATAATGGCTGTGTATACATAAGATTCTGTGGGTTTCTAAGTTATATTGTTTGAAGGATGTAGTTTATAATAATGTTTAAACATGAAGTAAAGTTTTAAAATTAAGTAAAAATAATATGAGCTGCTTTACTTATTTCTCTTAAAGAATTTTCTTTGGTAAAATTATAAGGTGATTTAATGAAGTATATTGTTTCAGTTTAGAGATGAGGAACACTAATGCAGTTTAACACAAGGCCACAAACAGTCTGGCTCTAAGTAAGTACAGTTTGTTGTTTTTAATAATGAGTTATTGGGCTTATGGGAGTGTGGGTGCATTAGTTACTTTTTGTTGCTGCAATAAAACACCATAACCAAAAGCATCCTTTGGAAGAGTTTATTTTGGCTTGCAGTTCCAGAGGGAGAGTCCATAATGGTGAAGGAAGCATGATGGCAGGTGGCCTGAGCAGGAAGCTGAGAGATCACATCTTCAACCACACAAAGAAAGTAGAGAGAGCAAACTAGAAGTGAGGGGAAGATATTAATTCTCAAGCCCATCTCCTGTGAGAGCCAAGCTCTGATGCCAGGAAAGGAGGAGGGTCAGGAGAGGTGAGATGTTGAAGAAATTGTGAAGAGCCACAGGCAGATAAGACATACTTTCTGCATTCTAGAAGCCCATGAGGCAGGAAGTGGGGAGCGGCAGGGAGGGAGTGGCTGGAATCTCAGGTGAAGGTCTCTTGGAGTTTATTACAGCTGTTCTGATTTAGATGGGAAAGGTCGGTGTTCCACTGCAGTGTAAGCAAATTGTCAGTCTGGCCTTACTTTGGAGGACATGAGACAGACTTCAAAGCCTTTTCTGCTGCACCCATTAGCCAAACAACCTTGTCAGATCAGCTGGAATCTGCAGGCCAGAGAGCTGAGAGACATCTTGCCACACAGTAGCAGTAGATAAGAAGCATCACCTTTTACTTTTAGTCTGGGTCTTCCTCCCTTCTGTGCAGTCAGCTGTTAACCTCTCAGAACAGGACACCTGGTAGCCACCAAAGTCCAACTCTGCAAATTAGTGGGTGGGATATTTTCAAGAAGGGAACCCTTGGGCAGAGGAGATAACTCAGCAGGCTATATATGGTACTTGCTGCTCAAGCTGGGCAACCTGAGCTTGACTCCTGGAACCCATGTAAAAGTAGAAGAAAGAACAAACTCCACAAAGTTGTCCTTTGATTTCCACCCGAATGCCTACTTCATGCTCCGCTCCCAATAGTAACAATTTTTTCTCTAATTTAAAGAATTTGTGGGGGGCGGGGGTGAAATGACTTAGAGGATGAGGGTGTTTGCTGTCAAACCAGAGGACCCAGGTTGATACCCAGGACTCATATAGTGGAAGGACAGCCTACTTCCATGGACTACCTGACTACCACTTGAGTGCCATGGCATGTGTGTGCCTACACACACACACACACACACACAATAAATAAATAAATAAAGAAAGAAAGAAAGAAAGAAAGAAAGAAAGAAAGAAAGAAATGTAACAACAAAAAGAAAACTTTTTAAAAAAGAAGGGACCCCTCTGTCCAGTCTTTATCTTTGGGGCTATTGTTTGTAATGTACCTTGACATAGTGACCAGTACTCTATCATTCTGCTTTCATAGATTCTCTTGATGTTTCTCTTCTTCCTTTGGTTGGATACTTTAATCTCTGATCTAAGATCTGATACATTTCCTGTAGATTCACCAGGCACACATCACACTGCATTATATTTCTTATGTGTCTCTCTGTTCCTTTAGACCTTGGGAGCTATATTTCAGGGATCATGGATTGCTTTTTTTTTTTTTTGTCTTTTTGAAACAAGGTCTCCCTGTAGTCCCAGCTGACCTGAACTCATTATGTAGACCAGGCTGGCTTTGAACTCACAAAGATCTGCCTGCCTCTGCCTCCCAAGTGCTGGGACTAAAAGCGTGTGCCACCACGTCCGGGCAATGGATTGCTTTTTTATTTCTGGTCTCTAGCGTAGGATCTGGGTGAATAAATGCTGGTTGAGTGGAGAAACTGATTCACACAGTTGCAAGATACATTCAATTGAAAATTTAAAAATTCTTTTAACTTTTTATTTTGCAATAATTATAGACTGTCAGGGCATAGAGCATTTCATTGTTCAAACATTCACACATTATAGTTTGACCCTACAGCAATGATGGGGAGAAGCAAGTGTCATCAATCTCATTGTACTCAGGCATGGTGGCGCACGCCTGTAGTCCCAGCACTTGGGAGGCAGAGGCAGGCAGATCTCTGTGAGTTCAAGGCCAGCCTGGTTTACATAGTGAGTTCCAGGACAGCTGGGGCTACAGGGAGACCCTGCTTCAAAAAGACAAAAAAAATAAAATAAAATAAAAAAAATAAAAGTACTGGAGAATTTCCTTCTGATTGCTGATGCTGAGGCAGTCTGCCAGCTTTCCCATCAAACAGCTGATTGATGTTTTTATAATGTG
>NW_008357033.1:3708829-3725137 GCF_000622305.1 Nannospalax galili | reverse complement strand
CCAACATGAAGAGTTACCCTGGGCTCAGGTGGGGGTTCCTGGCCCCGACCTCCCTAATCGAGGTTAAGGATTTCAGCTTTTTCTTCCCTCTGTTTTTTCTTTCTCTTGGTACAGTCCTTTACCCAGTGTCCTTTTTCCTTGCAATAGGCACACTGGTCTTTCTCTAGTCGGACACGCCCTCGATCTCCCTTCTTCTCTACTCTGCCCTCATCTTCCTTTCTTACTACTGTGGCCAGGATTCTGCTTAATTCCTTATTTCGCTTTCGATCTCTCATTGCCTCTCTATCTTCTGCCTCTCTTTTTTGTCTTTCTTCTCTTTCTTCTGGTGTCTCTCTTTTGTTAAAAATTCTCTCTGCCTCCCTCAAGAGGTCTCTTAAGACCTTGCCCCTGCAAAATTCCATTCTCTGGAGCTTACTCCTAATATCAGGAGCTGATTGCCATATGAAAGACATGGAAACACTTACTTCCTGTTCGGGGCTGTCTGGATCAAAGGGAGTGTACCTCCGATATGCCTCTTTAAGTCTTTCTAGAAACACAGTGGGCGGCTCGTCGGTTCCCTGCATTACTGATCTTACCTTGGCCAAATTGGTGGGGCATCTCCCTGCCCCTTGGAGGCCCGCTACAAGCACCTGGCGATAAAGACGTACGTGCTCCCTACCTTCAGCCGTGTTGAAATCCCAAGCAGGTCTGGTAAGGGGAAAGGCAGCCTCGATCTCGTTTGGCAATTGGGTTGGTCTCCCGTCTGCCCCCGGGACATGCTTTCGGGCTTCTAGAATGACTCTCTGCTTTTCCTCCGTAGTTAGGAGGACTTGCAGGAGCTGTTGGCAATCGTCCCACGTGGGTTGGTGGGTAAGGAGGATAGATTCTATCAGGGCCGTTAGGGCCTGTGGGTCTTGGGAAAAGGACGGGTTATGAGTTTTCCAGTTATACAGGTCTGAAGCGGAGAAGGGCCAATACTGAAACTGGTTTCCTTCCCCTCCTGCGAGTCGGAGGGGCAGGACGTGTGAGGAATCTCCCTGTCCTCTTCTTTCTCTGAGTCGCCCCGCGATGGGGGAGGGAGCAACCTCCCGTCCTTCTGCTGGGGCTTCGTCTGGAACAGCTGCAGCGGCCTGCGGGGGAGGGGGGTAGGGAGGGGGATTCTCACTCAGCAGATCAGCGGGAACACTCTCATCAGGGGGAAGAACAGGCTTTTGTTTTACCACAACAGGACACAAAGAGGTGGTCGAAGGGTCCGGATTAGGGGCAGAAGGGAGGGGGGCTCTTCGTGTAGGACTGAGAAAAGGAGTCACCCACGGCGGTGGGTCAAGGGAGAGATTTTCCCAAGTGACTATATAGGCCACTTGGTCCGGATGTCCCGTTAGTCCAGGGGAGAAGATCTTAGCTTTAACCTGAAAAATAACATCAGAGTCAAAACTCCCATCTCGAGGCCAGCCAAAATTAAACGTTGGCCACTCGGAGGAACAAAAGGTTATCCATTGGTGCTTCTTGATCTCCACAGATTGATTGTGAGCTCGGCTCTTAACTTCTCTCCAGTGATCTAGAGTTAAACTCAGGGGGGTGGTTAGTAAATAACAACAATTACAAAAAAAAAAAAACCCCAGCTAGAACTGCTAAAATGGAAAAATTTGAAGCTAGTTGAGTAAGCATAGGCCCATTCCTTTTGCAGAAGGTCTGTGACCTTATGCTGCTCCAAGTTCCCAGAGCAAACAGTGCCCTGCAGTGATGTCTAACAAAGGTCAGGCCCTGGGCCAGCAGAATGTGATTCCCAGTCTTTCACTTGTTTGAACTGCTGAATCAGGAGGGAAGGTGAACCCAGGTCAGAGTCCAAAGCAGTTACAGGGCTGAATGATTTTTTTTTTTTCAATAAGTTCATGTGGGAGTTTGTGTATAAATGTTGAGGGGAGATGTCTGGCTCACTGTGAAGAGTTAGAAGTATGCAGTATTCCTAAGATTCCCGAAGAAAGCAGGGTTGGAAAAGACCATCAGTTGAGGGAGGCAGCTGCCTGGAATCTGGGGAGGAATGCTCCCCACCTGGGATCAGCCATATTAATTCAGAAGTTCCCTTTCCTGGCAGCCCAAGGCATAAACTTAAAGAGTGAAGGAGGGTGAGTCACCACAAAGCCAGAAGGGAACAGGTTGGAGTCTGGAAGGTTCTGGGGTCCTATTGTAAGAGTGAAACCACAGAGGACAAGTCAGCCTTCGGGTTGCAACAGCAAGAGGTTTATTTAGTACACAGGTACCTGTGGGCACAAAGTCTCCTCGGAGGACTTGTGCGCCTCAGGCCGGGTTTTTGGAACTTTTATAGAGCAGAAGCGGGATACAGAAGCAGAAGCGTGGTTATTGGCTAATTTAAACTATTACAAAATGCTACGGGGAAAGCGGGAAACTTACTTATCAGTAAGCCAGATGTCTCGGCCATAAAACTTACTTATTGGTAAGTTGGAATTCTTGACCAGTACGCGACCTGCCTGAGAGACTTCATGGCGCCTGACTTTTATTTTTTCAATAATGCTGGGGATGGAACCAGGGCCTTGTGTGGGTTATTCAAGAGCTCTACTACTGAGCCACAGCTCCAGCCCCTAATAAGCATTTGATTGTTTTTTGCTTTCTTTTATTATTTCTCCTTGATGACAGAGCCTAAGTTCTACACCGAGTCATGGCAGGTGGTAAATACTTATTAATCATTGATTTAAATTGAACTTCCACTTTCATATGCTACATGCACAAGGAAATGTTTGAAAGGGCTATTTGAAAGTTGCCTACCAGCGAGATAGCTCAGCAGGTAAATTTAGGCGCTTGGTATGCAAGCCTGGTGACCTGAATTAGATTCTCAGAACCCATGTAAATGTGAAAGAAGAGAACTGACCCCACAAAGTTGTCCTCTGACCTCCACACATGCACCACAGCATGCGAGGCCCCACCCCTCATCACACACACACACACACACACACAAATAATAAATAAAAATTTTAAAGTAGTCTATGATTGGGACATGAGGTGTAGCTCAGGGGCTGGGCACTTGCCTAGCACGCAGAATGCCATGCATGCCACCCTCAGCACTGAAAAGCAAAGAAAACCTGGCAGTTATTTAGGATTAAAATCCATTTTTACTCCTCTTACTGGTGACCGAATGTATCTTCACTCTTATCAAAACACATTTTGTGTGTGTGTGTGGGTGGGTGGGGGGGGGATTGAGAAAAGGACATGGGGAATTGCTGAGTAACCCAACCCTGCCTGAGAGAAAATTCTTTCTTTGTGCCGCCACTAGAGGAATGCAGGTTTCACATGAGGAACAGCTTTGCCCTTTGTGTATCAGGTGAGGCAGAAAGGAGAGGACTAAGATTCCAGAAAAGGAAGAATTAGAAGGGGCCAAGTGATTGAAATCAACAGAGGAAGTGGGCCTAGGAATTTGAGAAGGGAGAGGAAGGAAAGACAGAGAGGCTGTTAGACTGATAACATTTAAGAGAGGAGGGCTTCAAAACAACCTGCTGTGGGAGAGCCCAGTGATACCATCTGGATTCTTCCTGTGAGACTCCTAAAAAGGACTGACATCATCTCATCCTAGCCACAGCCATGGTATTTTATTGGTGGCACTTTTCATGAGTTATATGACTTTATGCCAGTGAGTCTGAAGGCTCTATTATTAAATTATTTGTGTTCCTCCTTTATAAAGGCAAAGAAAAGTGTTTTTGTTTTTTTTTTTTTAGTTAATGATGAATTTATTTTTAAGCTATCCTGATTAATATGAACTAATATGTGGGTATTTTGTAAAATGGAAATTTGCTGTCACCCTGCCAATAAGCAAGAGTATTTTCTGGGCTGTCTTGGTTCTTGATTCTGATAGGATGTTACCCACATGGAAGAAGCATCTCCCAGAATTAGAAGTGGGTTCCATATTGTGTTTGGTGCTGACATGATTTCCTGGTCTTGAGCCATTCATATCTGATAGAAACAACAGCTCCAGTAACAATGCCATATTCTCCTTGCAACAAGTTCCCTTTGTTCTGGAGTGTGTTATTATTGAATAAACGTTTAGTCATAGGTAAATGACCCTTCTGTCTTAATTGAAACCCAATCTGCCACAGTTAATATGTTTCACAAATCAATAAATCTTGGTGGGAATAAAAAAACCCAATGTGTTAAGGCAAAGAAAAAGAAATTGGTTTTAGCACATGTTTTCCTATACAAACAATTCTACTTTCAAGCAGAGATATTTCAAATTATTGTTATTATCATTATTATGTATAATCTCTCCTTTCTCACCAGTTTCTGTTTAGTTGCAGATTGTTCTGTTTACAGAAGAGTATTTGGAAGGAAATATGAGATGTGTATTCATTCTCTGGGCATGGAATTTGGTCTTGATTTGTGTTCTAGGAAAGGGAATGTATGTAAGAGAACCCCACTGAAAGGTCCTGTACCACATTGTGTTACTTTGGTAACCTTGGCAAGCACAGGTATCTCATTTAGCTCTCTGTTATTTGTGAATGCTCATTGTATCAGTTAGATGTTGCTGCATAACAAATCCCTCCACAGTTTACTAGCTTCAATCAACAATCACTTGTCAGTTTAATGAGGCAGACACATTCTGAGAAATGTCTTGTTTTCTTGTGTGGCCATCATTGGGCGGTATAATTATACAAGTTTCTCTGGGTGATGTGATCTTGTGGGACCACTATCATTTATGTGGCCTGTTGTTGACCTAGTCATCATTATATGAGGCCTAATTACATTACTTTTCATTATTTTGTGTTTCTTGGGAGATTTTTCTGCTGGTTTTGCTTGGGTTCACCATATGGCTGCATTTAGAAGGCTGGCCAGAGGGCTGGTTCATTTGCATTAAGAAGGATTACTGAGGTGTCTCTGTGTGCTGTGTGGTATTTCATCTTGGGCTTCTTCATATCATGGTGGTCTCTGGTTTCCAAGACAATGAAGGTAGACCTATAAGTCCCCTGGAACTGACACAATGTCATTTCTCCTGTGTTATCAGTTGGAACAAGTCTCAAGGCTAGCTCAGATTTGAGGAATGGGGAATTTGCTTCTTTTCAAAAAATTTTTATTATTTTTGTTTTATTTTATGTGTATGAGTGTTTTGCCTATATGTATATTAGTGCAACTGTGTCATGCAATGCCCACGGAGGTTAGAGTCAGGAATTAGATTCTCTTGGAACTGGAGTTACAGATGGTTGTTATCTGCCATGTGGTGATGGGAATTGAACCCAGGTCCTCTGCAAGAGCAGTCAGTACTCTAACCTCTGAGCCATCTCTCCAGCCCCCATGAAACATGGCCCAGTCCCTTGTTTCATCTACCACATAGCTAGTTGCCTAAGGGAGAGTTATTAGAATATATGTGACTGTGAGGGTACCTGAGCTTTGGGTCTTAGACAGCTGCCACCTCTGCCAGTTATCCTTAGAGTGGAGTGCATATGAGAGTAGCCAGGTATGTTTATATATGTGTACTGTTGTATACACATATGGCCTCAAGCCTCATTTCTTTACCTCTATTAAAATGGGCTCAGCAACCTTGCCTCTCAGACAGATTGTGAAGTTTAAATGAAATCAATCATGTATGGAAAACACTTTTGCACAGTATCTGATCCTTGGTAGGTAGTCAAATAACAAATTTAAAATTTTTATTTTTTGAGAAAGAGTTTCATTATGTAGCTCAGGTTGGCTTAGAGCTTAATGCTGCCTTTGAAGTCACAACAATCCTCCTGCCTCCTGCCTTAGCCTCTTGAGTTCTAATATTATAGATATGAGCCACCACACCTGGTCTTATTTTGCTTATTAAGTTTCTTCTTATTTATTTATTTATTTATTTATTTTAAAATCACATTTGTTTGAGAAAGAGAAACACAAACACACACACACACACACACACACGCACACACACACACACGGCACATGTGTGGAGGTCTGAGGACAATTTGCAAGAGTCTTTCTACCATGTGGGTTCCAAGGATGGAACTCAGGTTATTAGGTTTGACAGTAAGCAGCTTCACCCACTGAGCCATCTTGTCAACCACTTATTTGATTTGAGATACTGGTGATTGAACTCAGGGTCTCATGAATGCTAGCCATGTGCTCTACCACTCATTGAGTTATATTGCCAATTCGACTTCCCTTATTTAAAGTTCTTCACTCTGTGTGTTTGTTTTGTAAATAATCCATATTCCTTGCAGAAAATTGGAAAATATAGAAAAGCAAAAAGAGAAAAACTATTTCAAGTTATTCAATGTCTTTTTTTTTTTAGGTTTAGGTTTTTTATTTTATGTGTTTGTGTTATGTGCCTGTGTGTATGCATGGCCCAAGGAGGCCAGAGAAGGGAATCAGGTCCCAGGAACTGGAGTTACAGGTAGTTGTTAGGTGCCAATGTGGGTTCTGGAAACTGAACGCAGATCCCCTGCAAGAGCAACAAGTGCTTTGAACTGCTAAGCCATCTCTCCAGCCCCAATTTACTCAGTGCCTTATAATCGTGATTTAGCCACTATTACTCTCTTGGTAAAATCCACTCATAGTTTAGATTTCTTTTCTCCCATATGCACACATTAATAAGTTTGTAGGGGAGAGAATGAGAGGAGAGATAATGGTGTGTATTTTTAGTTAGGTATATTATAAAGTTGAAAAAAGAAATCAGAAATGCCCATCATTTCTTGTTGTGTGTACCTCCTTATCCTGGAACATGGGATAGGGTAGAAGCTGCAGTGTTTGGGTATACTCTGTGCACAGCCTACATATTTATTTACTTTTGAGATGGGATTTCATTAGCCCTGGTTGGCTTCAAACTAAGGCCAGCAGAAGATGACTTTGAACTTCTAATCCTACTATCTTTAGCTCTTGAGTGTTAGAATTATAGACAAGCATTACCAAACCTGTTTATGCAGTGCTAGGGATGGAATTCAGGGTTTTGTGCATTGGAGACAAGCACTCTAACAACTAAGTGACATCCCCAGCCCACAACCCACCATTTTAACCTTATTCCAAATTTCAAAACACCAGCTCATATATATTGTGCTACTGTGAGGCATGTCCAACCTTTGACATTGCACCATGGTCTTGTCATCTACAAAATTCATGTTCAAGGACCAGGAAAAGATCTAAAAACCAAACAAACAAAACCTCACAATATTTTAAGTACATCTATGACTTTGTGTTGGGCCTCGTTCATGGCTATTCTCAGTCATAGGTAGCTGCAGGTTGGACATGTTTGTAGACTGTAATTTCCCAGGGTATCTCTAGAAAGTACTAAGCTCTTGAGATATTCTGAGAAGAGTTCTTTTTAAAATACTTTAGAAAAATGCTGCATAGTCGTTCCCAGTCTTTGAGACTCACAGGTGCTCTAATTAAAGTCTCTGAGAAGTCCTGTTACAAAGAATTCTATTTTACCTAATAATTTCCAAATTCTAGCAAAAGCTTCCATTAATTTCATTTTGAAAAATAATATACAATGTGCTAGTCGGCTTTATGTGATTGGGACAAATATCTGAGATAATTCAACTTCAAGAAGGAAATGTTTATTTTGGCTTATGGTTTCAGAGAGGTTTCATCCAGTTTGTGGTTGTTTGGTTCTGTTGCTTTTGTTTGGGCCTGTGGCAAGGCATCATGGTATGGAGCACATGGTAGACCAGAACTGCCTACTTTATGGTAGAAAAGAGAGACAGGTGGAAAGGGGCCAGAGTCCTAGTATCCCCTTCAAAGGGATATCCCCAGTGACCTAAATTTCTTCTACTAGGCCCTCCTTTCTAAGGGTGTCCTACTGCCTCAGATCCGAGGGCTCCTGAAGTTTGAAGAACTGAAAGCTGGGATGAAGTCATCTGAGAACTCATTCACTTGCTTGTCTGGTGGCTGATTCTGTCTGTTGGTTGAGAGCCTAGCTGGAGCTGTTGGCTGAACATCCACAGGTGTCATCATGTAACCTGAGCTTCTTTACAGTATGGTACTTTAGTTCCAAAGGCTAGTGTCTCAAGAGAGTGAGAGGCAGGTGAAAGTTGCAAAGCAAGTGTTCTGAATCAAAAAACATATCAGTGAGCAGGGAAATAATTACCACTTGGCCTGTGGCCTTGATGTTGGCTTTCTTGACTCCTTAATCTCTGGTGTTTACAAACCTGTTGACATCCTATTTCCCTCGGCTCTTGTCTCTTGGTTTAGTTTATTTCTCCACCATGTTACCACTTACGCTTTAGCTTGGTAGTATCTCCTGGTCTAAGTAATCCCTCCCCCCTTTTTTTTCTTTCATAGCATCTTGCTTTATAGCCCAGTCTGGCCTTGAACTTGTCATTTCCTGCCCTGCCTTCCAAGTGCTGGGCACACTATACCTGGTCCAAATGATTTCCTAACAATGTCCCCTGCGATATTCTGGGCCATACATTCTGCATCAGCAGGTCTTCCTTTTTCTCTTTCTCTTTAGAAGACAAGCTGGGGTACAATGGGATGAACCTTGGATTCAGAGTCAGAAACTCTAGAGAATGGGAATACTTATACTTTATTGCACTGCCACAGAGCTTAAACAAGAGAACATAGGCAGAGACCAATAGTAATTTTATTTATTTATTTGAGACAAGGTCTTACTTTGTAGCCCAGAATGGCCTCAAACTCCTGAATTCTGGAGTTATAGGTATGTGCCTCTATAGCCAAATGCCAAATAGTAATTCCAAAAATGCTAGTGTGTGTGTGTGTGTGTGTGTGTGTGTGCGCGCGCGCGCGTGTGTGTCTTTTTGAGAGAGGGTAGCCCTCTCTTGTAGCCCCAACTGGCCTGGAACTCACTATGTAGACCAGGCTGGCCATGAACTTACAGAGATCTGCCCATCTCTTCTTCCCAAGTACTGGGATCAAGGGCATGCACCACCACAACCAGCCTCAATTTGTGTTTTTTTAAAAAAACATTTTATTTTTAATTATGTATATGGGAGGGTGGCTGGTATGTACATGTGAGAGTTCAAGTGCCCATGGAGTCTATAAGAGGGTGTCAGATCCTATGGAGCTGTAGTTACAGGTGATTGTGAGCTGCTTCACAGGGGTTCTGGGAACTGAACTCAGATTCTCTGAAAGAACAGCATGAGCGATCTCTTCAGCAGTTAAGAGTTGAGAATTGGTTGAGAGTCTAGTTGGAGCTGTGGGCTAAACACCCACAGGTGCCTTTGTCATGTGGCTTGGGCTTCCTTGCAGTATGGTACCTTATAGTCAAAGGCTCAACACCACCTGGTTTGGACTCTAAGCATACTCTGGTGCTCATCTACAGTGTGTTTTTAATGAATTTATTTTGTCCTCTTTCAAGCATCTCACCTTTCTGCAGTTCTCACCAATGGAGCAGGCAGGCCATTCTGTGCTTACTGACATAGAGAAGAAAACAAAAAACAAAACAAACCCAAACCAAACCAAACCAAATCAAACCAAATCACTGACTCTTTCTGACTTTGGTTTCCAAAAGCCCGAATTCCTCAGGAGAGCATTAAGATGTGGACATGAAAGTCAGGCATGGTAGCTCACACCTCAGCATTTGGGAGGCTGAGGCAGGCAGATTGCTGTGGATTTGCAGCCAACCTGGGCTACAGTGTAAGACCCTATCACAAACAAACAAACAAACAAACAAACAAACAAACAAACAAACAGGACTGGCAAGATGGCTAGGTCATAAGGGTGCCTACTTCCAAGCCTGACAACCTAAGTTCCATCCCTAGGACTCACATAGTGGAAAGAGAGAATTGACTTCTGCAGGCTATCCTGACTTCCACAGGTTCTGTGGCATGACCTCTCTCTCTTTGTTTCTCTCTGTCTCTTTCTATCACACACATACTGAAAAAAAAGTAAAACCAAACAAAGATGTGGACATGGACAACATGATCAGAGCAGGGGGAGATTGAGATTCTCTCTTAGAACAGCAAAGTTTCCATTGTTTTGAGCAGAAAAGGGTACTGATGGGTAGGAGAAGATGGCGAAGTAGAGATGTGGCCAATCACAGAGAGCTAGGAATCTGTGCTTTGTTTCCTGGGCGGAGTCCTGAGGGCTATACAGGGCAAGGCTAACAGATTCAGGGGCCAGTGTGGCCTAGAAAGGGTGCTGGAGAGAAGGAGTCATGCAGCCTGAGGGTGAGGAACATGTCAGGGGTGATCAGTGAGGACCGATGGCTATGGGCCAAATACAGTGATGATAATTTCAACTGACTATTGGCAGTGGATAGACAACAGCAGGGGTCAGAAGGTACCCAATCCAGCCTCCATACTTTTTCACAAATACCCAGAACCTAGAGGTACTCCTGCAAAGTACAGGGAAGACTTCAATTTAGCCACCCTGTTTAGATATAGGCTAAAAATGGAGTTGCACAAATGTTCTATTTTATATCCAAATATTATACTGTGCCTGTGTGATAGATTGAGAATCATAACCAGTACCCACATAAAGGACTTAGACCATCTGTAGGTAGGTAACATGAGATATTTACAGAATATGAATCAGGTGTTGTCGAGACTTTTGATACAAGGGAGAAATAGCATCCCCTAGAGGGTCAGTAGTCTCATTTGTAAAGAATTAAAAAAGGGCTCAAATGGAAGTTTTATAAGAATTTAAGGAATAATCTTTAGGGCAGGCAAGCTGTAAATCTTAACACCTGCCTTGAGGAGGGGAAGAAGGGGAGAAGGAAAAAAAGCCATAAAGCCGTGCTGGTTTAGAGCCTATGTGGAGGTCAGACACATGGCAGGCAAGCAGCCACATAGTGGGGAGGGGAAGGGAGTTGTAGAGAAAAAGGTAGAGAAACCCAAAACATTGCAGCAGTCCAGCGTCATTAGGGAAACCATGGTTAGAAAACAGGTATAAAGAAGAAAAGGAGAGCGTATGCTTTTCTGACGTAAGACTTATGGAAACCTCATCTCTGTAACTAGGTCCATAAGAACTGCACTAGAAAGCAGGGATTGGGGCAGGAAAAGGTCACCATCTTATTAATGCACTAGGTATTCTACCTATCTTTCTCAAGACTTATCTGCCTTGTGAGGGAATGGTCCTATGACCAGGTGATTGACCAGTGAAACTGGAATGTTACATCTTTAATCCAAACTAGAGATACCAGAGATTGTTATTCTCTTGACCAGTTAATCTTACGGGGCTTTTTGCTACCTTAACACTTTGACTATAGCTCATGTCTTGCTTGAGGTATGAGGCCTGGAATAGCCCTCCCTGCATCAATGGCTCTCACAAAGTTGTCCCTGGAGTACAGAAGCTGCCTCCTTGGGCACTTGTTAGGAATGCACATTCTCAGGCCCCATCTCAGAATTACTAAATCAAAAGTCTTCCAAGTCTTCCCAGAACATGCTGGAGTTTGAGAACCACTGTTCTACACTATTTCCATTTTCTTATTTACACTCAGTTTCTCAGACTTATTCTTAGACTCAAACATGGTCAAGTTTCTTCTGACATTTGACAGGCTTCAGCTTCTCCTCTTTAGCCAGGGGAGCTTCCGACTTCCCTCAGCATTTTCCTCATGATTCCAACTTCATTTCATTTCATTGAGGTTGCAGATTCTGGAAGGAAATTAGGGAGATGAAGAAAAGACCCTTTAGTAAATAAATGCCGAGAAGGAATTAATTATAGGCAAACATGATCTTAAAGCTATACCAAATCTCCAAGGAGCTGGTGAACCTCAGAAGGAACGATTTTGTAGCCTGGCAAATCTCCTGGGGAAATGTGTGGTTGAAGAATTTCCCTGTTTCTGGGTCAGGAAGTGATAGCACACAGATGGAATTTACAATGGGAATGGAGCCATGGCCCCACCAAGGCTGCTCAGCAAAGGCCCTTTTCATGCGCTGTATTCAAATATAATGAGCGTTCCCCAGGCTTTTGGAAAGAGGGCGGCTTCTGGCTGGCCCCTTTCTTTTTCCTCGACTGCTTTCACTTTTTCTTTTTCACTGAAGACTGCCCTGTTGAGGTCTGCTTCCATTGGTGTGAGCCTTGATTTGGTCGGAGAAAGGAAGAGGTACACGGTGGCCTACAAAATTGAATTACTCTGCCTCTCTGGCCCCTTGCCTTGAAGAATAGACCTTTGTGCTTTGAAATGCAGGGAAGTCCCAGTTTCTCAGGCTTAAAAAACCCTAAACAAAACAACCTTTCTGCAGGCTCCTCTTCTGCCTTAAGATGCTTAGCAGGGAGGAGTGAAGGGGCAGAACAATGGTTAAATCTAGTCTTCTTTATTAAATTTGGAAATTGCTTGGAAGGCAGGCTTTCAAACAAATGTATCTGATGCATTCCATCAGATCAAGAGTGTTGGCTTGACTTAAAAATCCAGCCTTAAAAAGTCATATGGGACAAACTGCCACATATTAAGAAAGAAAAAAAATACCTCAAAAATAAAAAAAAATAGTTTTTGACTGTCACCAGTGACCCACTTTCATGGAATATGTGATAGAGCAGAACTACATTAACCAAAGAGGATTTGGTCTTTGGAGTCTGCTGAGATGGCTTTTTGATAACAGACCTGATTTAAGCCATTCATCTCTAATTTTTGCCTTTCTCTAATTTTTTTCATGTTTCTTCTTTTTTTGTTGTTGTTACATAGCAAAACCTCTTTAGAGGCTCTGCCTAACAGTTTCTCAACATTCAGTTGTAATTACCTGCACGTGATTGGCCCTACCAGCCTTCCCTCTCAGAACAGGGAGCCACTCAGTCCCATCACTCCCCTGAGGATGTACTGGCAGTTAACAGCTGTTGAGAGAGCGAGAGACATTTTTATCAGTGGTGTAGCCATTCGTACATTTTCTATGCTCCTGTAAACAGCCCCCATGATGCTATATGCAACCCTAATTAAATTCTGTCTGTCTGTCTCTCATTCATACACAAGTCATGAAAACTGAAAGGGGACTGTTAGGTTTGGGTTACAGGAAAAGGTTGGGAAGAAAAGATCAGTGGGAGTAAGAAGGGGACAAGAAAGGATAATGGGGGTGTTGAATATGATCAAGCACCATATATATGTATGAAAATGTCATAAGGAAGCCCATTATTATGTATAGTGAATATATGCTCATAAATTATAAAAGTGCTGGCGAGATGGCTTAGCAGGTAAAGAAGCTTGCTGCGAAGGCTACCAGCCTACATTTGATCCCTGGAAACCACATGGTGGAAGGAGAGAACTGACTTTTGCCAGTTGTCCTCCGGCTTCTACATGTGCACTGTGAGACACCCCTCTTAAAAACGGATCGTTGTGAGTTTGAGGCCAGCCTGGTCTACATAGTGAGTTCCAGGATAGCTGGGGCTACAGGGAGACCCTGTCTCAAAAAGAGCTGGGGCTATAAAAAAAAAAAAAAAAAAAAAAAAAAAAAAAAAAAAAAAAAAAAATTAAAAGAATGCTTTCTAAAAACATTTCTCAGTGTTATCAAAATTACAAGATCATTTGCATACCAATATACAAACTATAAGCATAGGAAAGATGAGTTTACTGGAGTTTGATTTTTTTTTTTTTTTTTTTTTTTTTTTTTTGAGACAGGATCTCTCTGTAGCCCCAGCTGGCCTGGAACTTGCTATGTAGGTCAGATTTCTATGTAACTCATAGAAATCTGCCTGCCTCTGCCTCCTGAGTGCTGGGACTAAAGGCAAGTGCCACCATGTTGGCACTGGAGTTTGATTTTTGACAAAGAATTGCTTCATTATTATTAATTTTTTTGAGTACTGCAAGTTTTTGGTGACAAAATTTCCCTTGGTTTCTTTTTCTTTTTCTTTTTAAATCAAGGGGCTGGAGAGATGGCTCAGTGATTAAGAACACTGGTTGTTCTTGCAGAAGACCTGGGTTCGAATCCCAGCACCCACATGGCAGCTAACAACTGTCTGTAACTCCAGTCCCAGGGGATCTGACAGCCTCTTCTGACCTCTGTGGGCATTGCACGACACGGGTGCACTTGCCTACATGCAGGCAATACATGCATACACATAAAAAATAAAAATAATAAAACATTAAAAAAAAATGTTTCACTCTGAAGTGGAATATTCTGAAGGAATGCATCAAATACTTGACTTTTGTGACTGAAGTTCAACGACAGTCACTTTAGGACACCCCATTTATTTTTTATAAAAAGGTTTTTAGTTTTTATTTTATGCGTATGAGTGTATTGCTTGCATGTGTGTAAGGGCGCCCATGTCATGCAATGCCTACAGAGGTCAGAAGAGGGTGTCGGATCCCCTGGAACTGGACTTATGGACAGTTGTTAGCTACCATGTGAGTGCTAGGAATCATACCTGGATCCTCTGCAAGAGCAGCCAGTGCTGTTAACCGTTGAACCATCAACTGCTAGTGATCTGTCTCCCTTGCTCACTTCATTCCATGATAGTGTTCCAGCTGCTGTCAGAGTCTTGCTGAGTGTCTGGCTCAGTCAAGTTTGTTGAATAGACAAAGGAAGGTCTGAGCTCTTGACTAGACACTGAGACATTCACTGTCATTGCAAGACAGATGTCAAAAATTCAATCCCAGGTAACTGTGAGTTTCTCAGAGTAATGTTGGATCATTGGCTTCAGTGATCTTTTAATACAACAACAAACAATGGCACAGTGCTGCTCTGATTGGAATGTCCCTCCAAAACTCCTGTCATTGTGGGATTAAGAGGTAGACCCTTTAAGAAGTGATTAGATAATGAGAGCTCTTCCCTTCTGATGCTGTAACTGAAGGGATACTGTAACTGAAGGGACTGGAGGAGTGTTCAGCCGCACTCATCCCTTGTCCCCTCTCTCCCTATGTTGCCCTGCTGTGTCTTCACCGAGTAAGGACTCAGCCAGATGCTTTCCTGGGATACAGCTCTTTATCTTGGACTTTGCAGCCAGGACCATGAGCCCAGTGAGCTTCTATTGTTTCTAAATTACTCAGTTGGCGGCATTCTGTTTCAGCAGCAAAAGAGACTGAGATGCAAACCTCCTCTGCCAAAGATCCTCCACAGATCACCATCTACAAGGTTTGGGGTGGTCTGCAACTCATACAACACCCCAAGTACTGCTCCATCCCAGGTGCCTTCTCTTTCCAGACTGGCTTTTTTGCTGTTTCTTCCCATATCCAGTCCCTACCCTAGGGCCTTAGCAACTACCATTGCATTCACTTGGAGAGGTTTCTTTGCCCCCAGACACCCAGAAATCTTGTGTGCTTGTCTCCTTTAAGTATTTGCTTTAAATATTACCTTCTCTGTGCAGTCTTCTAAGCCCTTTGCCCGATGGTTCTGTGCCATTTCCTAGTGTTCCCCCTTTGCACCTCTCCACTTTGAATATGGATTATTCCATGTATTTTATTTAGCATATAACTCTCTTTTCACTAGAATGTAACTCTTTTAGGACAGGGATTTTTGTCTTGTTCACCGCTATTCTGTGCTGGCCAGTACTGTGCCTGGAACAGCGTTTGGCAGATAAAAGGAATTTGGTAGTTACTTAGGGCTAGGCTTGTAACTTCGTAGAGCATTTGTCTAGAATGCACAAGCCTTGAATTTGAACCCAGTACCAAATAAACTAGGTGTGGAGGTGCATGCGTTTATAATCCCAGCAATCTGGAGGTAGAGGCAGGAATATTAGAAATTCAAGCTCATAGCTGAGTGTGGTGGTGCATGTCTTTAATCCCAGTACTCTGGAGGCAGAGGCAGGCAGATATCTGTGAGTTCTAAGCCAGCCTGGATTACACAGTGAGACTCTGTTTAAAAAGAAATTCGAAGTCATCCTGAGCTACACAGGTAGTTCAAAGCCAGCCTGGGCTACAAGAGATTTATCTTACTGTAGACTCCTCATAGCGTACATAGGACTTATCTTCTCCCCAGAGCTGGAGGCCTGTGTCCCTCCACCCCCAAGCCTGGTGCTTGTAGTTCCCAGGACAGATCTGACCTGGGGATTGCAGAAGTCATTGTCACCTCATCCCTTTTCTGGGCTAAGGTGGTGGCCTGACCCTTTGGTAGGCCTGATATCCAGACCTCAGCTTCCTTCCCAGCATCTAGGGCCTTGGCAAATTTCTTATCCCTTGGGACTCCAGTTAACTGTGCAGGTTAGATACAAATTCAGAACTTCCAGTGACTAAGTATAGCTAGCCTCTGTGCTTTGGTGACAGTGGTAGAAGCAACTTACGCCTGTTATGCTAGAAACAGTAGAACACTGCAATTCTTAGCCGGGTCCCCATAGCAGAGAGTTGATACACACAAAACATGCCTAGTGTACAGCAGGGTGGTTCTGGCAATACAAGGCTGCTCCCCTACTTTTACCTTTTACCCCTTCCCCTTCCCGCAGAGCCCCAGCATCATTGACTTTAGGAAATCCTTCAGAGCAGTGGCAGATTAAACTATAACCTGCAGGCCAAATGCTACCTGTTTTAGTGTG
>NW_008357033.1:3700893-3708759 GCF_000622305.1 Nannospalax galili | reverse complement strand
GTGTGTGTGTGTATGTGTGTGTGTGTGTGTATGTGTGTGTGTGTGTGTATTCCCAGAGTTTATACCACTGAGCTACATCCTGGATCCCCTGTGGCTTGTTCTCCTATAGACTAGGAGAATGTTTTTCAAGAGTTGAAAAATAATTGTGGGACTGGTGAGGTACTCAGTGGTTACAAGAGTGTACTTCTCTTGCAGAGGACCTGTGTTTGATTTTCAGCACCCACATTAGGTAGCTCACAACCACCTGTAGCTCCAGCTCCAGGGGATCTGAGTTCCTCTTCTGGCCTCTGAGGGCACTCACATTCATGTGCACATACTCACATACAGGTACCCACAAATACACAGAATTAAAAATAAAAATTAATTAAAAACAAAGCAACAACAATGATAAAAAAAAAACCCACCACAACTGTATTTTGTGCAAGTTATATAGAATTCAAATTCCAGCATCTCTACTTTTCTTTAGACGCAGTCACACCCATTTTTTTTACATATTTGGGAGCTGAGTAGTTCTGATGGATTGAACTGTGGAGGTCAAGATTCTTTAAAAATTTTAAATTTTATTATTTTTAATTTTGTGAGTGTAGGTGTGTGTGTGTGTGTGTGTGTGTGTGTGTGTGTGTGTGTGTGTGTGTGTCTGGACTTACAGGCTGCAGTGAATTGCTTAACATGGGCGCTAGGAATCAAATTGAAGTCCTCTGGAAGAGCAGTATGTACCCTTAACTGTTGAGCCATCTCTCTAGCCCCATGAATGTCAAAATTATTGCTAGCTGTCTTTTTGCTGAAAAAGTTGGCTGATCCTGTTTCACAGTGAGGTCAAGATTTCATTTTAGAGTTGTCATTAATAACATTTTATGAGCATGTATAGACTTTTTCTTTAACTGAATTACCTTTCATTTCACTTGCATTAAAATTTGTCAGCCACTTTTCTGTATGTTCCTATCTCTTCCCAGTGTTTATTATGATTAGCTACTAACCAACTAGAAAGTCAGGTATTCTCTGAATCTGGAAGTGCCACTGCATGTATACTCAGGACTATTTTGGGTGCAAGGAGCAGAAAACCCATTTGAACAACTTAAACAGTCAAGGGAATTTATGTTGTCATATAACTGAAGTGTCTAGTTAGGGCTAGGGATAGATTCAGACCAGGTTTGAGCCAATTGTTCAAACATCATTAAGGAGCCAGTTTGTTCCATACCATTTCTCAGTCATCAGTAGTTTTTTCACTTTGTTTCTATATGGTGACTCCAAGTTCTTTTCTTTATTTTTCCTTCCTTCCCTCCTCCTCTCTCTTTCCTCCCTCTCTCCCTCCTTCCTTCTTTCCTTTTCCTCCTGTCTTTTTTTTTTTTTTTTCCATTGTTTGAGACAGGGTCTCACTATGTAGCTCAGGCTGGGCTGGAACTTGATATGCAGAACAAACTGCCGGGAAGTCTCTCAGGAGCAGGGAATACAAGCCAGTAGCTATCCAGTGAGTTTTTATTAGAAATTAGGCGGGGTAGGGGAATAGGGTGCACAGGCCAGAATAACCTGACTGCAGGGACGTCTGGAGGGGATACCAAGAAACCAAGCCAGCTTTTATAGAGATACTAACTGGTTGTAGCAGCTCCAGACTTTGCCACCTTATATCATACCTAAACAAGGTGAGGGTGTGTGTGTGTGTCTCTTTAATAAGCTTTTGTAGGAGTGTCTCTTCCCAGAAGAACTAGCAAACATCTCTCTGTGTGCCATTGGCTCCAATGGGACTGAAATCTGTGTTAGTCAGCTTTTCATTGCTGTGACAAAACAACAACAACAACAACAAAAGAAAACAAAACAAAAACCGAAAACCTGAGACAATCACTAGCGGAAAGGCTTTAGTCCTTGTTTGCTTAGATGCATTGCTCTGAACCTTTAGAGAGGCAGAATGGTCAAAGCTCCTGGTGGAAGGAAGTTGTTAATCTCATGGCAGTCAGGAAGCAAAGAGAGACAGGAAGGGGCCAGGGTTCCAATAGCTCCTTCAAAGGCATGCTCCCAATGCCCTAACTTCCTCATATTAGGCTCCATGTCCCAAGGGTTCTACTACCTCTCTCTAGCATCCTAGACTGGTGGCCACACCTTCAACAATGGCTTTTGGAGACTTTAGGATCCCAACTTGAACACGATTCCAACTGAAACCAATTACTGTGGGCCAGTCATGGAATACTCTGATACCTCATGCTGATGATGAGATCCACTTATGGAGTTGGAGTGGGCTAACCCCACACAAACTACTCATCAGAAAGAAGAAACTAAGAGACTGTCAGCAGAAGATCGGAGAGGCTGCTGAAAAGGGAAACAGGGATGTCTGCTAGACTGAATATTATTTAGCTTATTTGGCTCTACTACTAATTAGCTTAATGAGCTTGGAGAAATAATTTGCTTTTCTCTTTTTTTCTTTTTTAAATCTCTATAACAAGAAGGGTTAATAGTAGCATTAGTTCCACCTTTTTTTTTAAGACTCAATGAACAGATGTTAGGGTCATCCCTAGAATGCATTTAATGACCATAATACCATGTGCTGAACCTATAACAAATGACCAGGAAATATTGTTTATATGAAAAAGTAAACAGTTACATAGGCACTTTATCTGTTCATTGGAGTTTTATCTCAATTCCTTCCAAATTTAGATAAATGCCATTGTTATGGTTTCCAAGACTTTCTCTGAAAGCCCAGGTTGGAGGCTACTTGAAGAGCAGGGTACAACAGGGATGACAGTCTGAAGGAAGCAGAAAGGAACACCATTCCCAAGGGCACTGGAAGAGCAGGAAGTAAAGGAGAAAAGAGCAGGAGGCTGATGGGATGTGGAGCAGTAGGTGAATGGGATATGGAACAGGAGGCTCATGTGGCTATAGAGCAGGAGGATGATGGGATATGAAACAGGAGGCTGATGGGATATAGATCACCGGGATCATATGGCTATAGAGCAGGAGGATGATGGGATATGGAGCAGGAGACTGATGGGATATAGAGCAGAAGGATGATGGGAACAGACTGGTGAGGCTCATAAGGAGATAGATGTCAGAAGTCATTTCAGTGTTCATGGCTACCTGGGAGTAGCTCCCAAACCCAGTGACATAACACAACGGGTGTTGATTATTTCTCATAATTATTTGGTTTCACTAGGTTATTCTATGGGTCTCACCCAAGTTCCTCATGAGTCTGCTTATTCAGGATGCTGTGATGTTGAATCCCTCTCCTCTTGTGATTTCTCATCAGTACTGTCTTGTCTGGGTTTCCTACATAGCAACTGGGTCTCTAAGAGAAGCCTTCCAGGGGATTAAGCCTCAGTGTATAAGTGCCTGTCTTGGCTCTGCTTGCATCATAGTCATGTTTCATTGGCCAAAGCAGTCACTCTGATCTGGATGGAAGGGGATGGATGGTGTACAAGAAATGCAAAGGCCAGCATCAGCCAGCCATTCATTGGGAGTCACCCATAGAGGCTCAGGATCCTGGCTTTAATTCCATGGAAAGGGTAAGGTAAGGGTGGACATGATTGGTATGTTGTGGGGTGAGCTGGGGTGGAGAGATCACATCAAAAACATTAACCATATGCCTGTATTCTAGTTGATGAGCTTTGACCATTGGGAGTGCCAAGGGGGTCACTTGAATAGACTTGAGTTCCCCACCATTTCTGTTAGTCTCTTCTTCCTATTACCCGAACAACTGGTGTCATCTTGATCTTATTTAAGGTGCTGTGCAAGCATAAGAGAAGCTTCCAGGCTGAATCTACAATTAGAATACTGCCTTTGAGAAGGTTCCACGCTGAATCTACACCTAGAATACTGCCTTTGAGCTCCATCTCAGTATTCATTTTGGAGCTGCCACTGACCCTGTAAGCCAAAGGAGATGAGATTTCATGAGTCCACATTGGTTTTTTGCACTGTTCATAGTGTTCTCTGGATTGTGATCTTCTTTCTGTATCCTTACTTTCAAATTGTGAAGGACCTTTGTGCTCTTCTCACTTTTTTTTTTTGAGACAGGGTCTCCTTCTAGCTCCATCTGGTCTAGAATTCACTATGTAGACCAGGCTGTCCTCCATCTCACAGAGATCTACATGCCTCTGCTTCCTGAGTGCTGGGTTTAAAGGCATACACCAACCCTGGCTCTCTTCTCTTTGTTTTTCAAAGTAAAAATAGCTTTATGCTTTTTTTCTTGATTCTTTTTTTAAAAGATATTATATTGCATTAAATCTTAAGACAAAGGACACTGGACATTAAGAAAGAGATCCACCCTGGTCTTTGGGATCCAGTGCAGTTTTTCTTGATTTTTATTAATGATTTATGCTTGTTTTAAAACATACAGGTAACACAAATAGGTGTGAAGCAGGGTGTTAAGTCTTCTGGATGCTCTGCCTCCATGAGGGCATCTCTCACATGTTAGTGTGTGTCAGCATCCTTTAGAAGATCTCATGCACAAATGCATGAAACAGGATGGTGTTGTGTCCGGATTTCAAGACCTTATTGTTGTGAATCTACAAATTTGTTCAATCCAACATTGATAGATAATATGGTTGTTACTGTTTTTTACAGCTATGATGAACTTTTTGATATTCTGATTTCAAATATGTCCTTGAGGAAATAAGAAAATAAGAAAAATGTGCTCTCTGGAACATATCTCAATTTTGCTGAAGATATTATCTGTGTTGAGATTTTCTTTTTTTCTTTTTTCTTTTGGTCTTGCCTGTTTTAGTCATTTGTATACATTTTGTTTTAAACCTCTAAGAGGAATCTGTAAATTGTTTTTAGCAATATATGACTTTTTTTTTTTTTGTCTTTTTGAAGCAGGGTCTCCCTATAGCCCCAGCTGTCCTGGAACTCACTGTGTAGACCAGGCTGGCAGGCTGGCCTTGAACTCACAGAGATCTGCCTGCCTCTGCCTCCCAAGTGCTGGGACTACAGGCGTGCGCCACCATGCCCAGCTTAGCAATATATGACTTTTAAAGGACTCTCTGCCTATTTCTTCAATATAACCTGCATTTGGTTGATGAAGAAAGCCGTTCAATCAGTCTTTGTGAGATAGGGTTCTGAGCTGGTCATATTCCTGGCCATGCTGAGTTGCTTTGTCTATAACCATAGTTATCAGGCTTGCTACCATTCTCTCTTTAAAGTGGTGATGGTGATGTTGTGTCAGAATTTCCAGCCTCTGTGACCTCTGGCTGACTTGTGTGTTCAGAGTTTAAACTCCCTCCAGAAGTTTGACACTCTGGCTGGAGTGGGGAAGAGATAGGTTCTGACAGAACCTTGTTGGAACATGAAGGCTTCTGCCATATTCCTTGGCCCTTTTCTTCCTAGGGACTCAGTTCTGGGCCATTGCACTGCTACTTTAACACTAGTCACTTTGCAGACTCATTATTTGTCATGTGACTGCCTCTCTGCCCTTGATGGTATACTCCTTAAGGGTAGGGACTTTTTCTTTGTTGTCTGTATCACCCTAGTGCCCTATGCAGAAGTTCCTGGGCCATGGTACTACACAAGGGATACTTGTTGAATGAGTGAACTAATAAATGAGAGATTGACCGAGGGAAAAATGTTGGAAGGAACCATAATATAATAGAGAGGCTATGTTGGGATTCTCCTTATAGAGAAAGAGGAACAAGGTGGGGAAAACGAGATTACAGTATAGGATAGAATTTGGAGTGAGAAAATCAGAACTCAGATCTCAGCTAAGCTACCTACCAACTATATCACCTTGAGCAAGTGTGTTCCTGCTGTGGAGAGTTGACTGTGGGGCCTGCTGTGGAGAGTTGACTGTGGAGAGTTAGCTGTGGAAGGAGGGGCTTGTGGCACCATCTTGGAATGGGAGTCCTAAGCCAACAGGAACGCACATGAGGAACATGCAGTGGTGGACATGGAGAAGAGATGGCCCTGGCGTTTCACCCGCATCGCAAGAGGGGGCATTTATGGACCTGGGGGGACCTGGGGTGAGACCACTGGCCCCTGAGGCATGGGTGAAAGCAAGCGGTGGAATCGGTCTGGATTGGCCGCTCTAAGCCCCGGCACAAGAGTGCTTGTCTTCTTGTAAGTTCCCCCATTTACCCCCTCCCTACCCCAAGGGCATAAAGCATAATAAAGTCACATAAAAATATATTATATGGTTTGTCTGATTGTGTCTGAGAGAACTCTGGCAACAAAATTGGTGCAGCTGACAGGATAGCGTTAATGACAAACTGCAGAAATTTGGAAAAAGCTAGAGTGCTGATGGTGGTGTTGATGTGGTTTTTACAATGGATTGCTAAAAAGAGGCCAGCCACACAGAAGCGTGGGCCACAGCTATGTTGTAAATGTGGTGGTATGTTGTGGGTATGTGAAGATCTGTTAAAGGTTATTCAGAGGCTAGAAAAACTTTTACCCCCAAACTGAGGGCCCAGAGAGGGGGCAAGGTCACTTTGCATAATAAAAGATGTGCCCCAGGCAGGGGAAGCTGAAAAGGCTAAGGTTGTCTTGGCAGATCCAGTTGCAGAGCTTGAGAGATTGTGTAAGGCCCAAAGACTCAGAGGAAGAGACAGATTACAGTAAAAAGGGAAATGACCTAAAAATAAAAGTAGCTAAAGCTGCCCCTCAGCTTCAACCATGCTATTCAGAAAAAAAAAAAAAAAAAAAAAAAAAAAAGCTAACAATGCTGTAGCTAGGAATATTCCATACTAGAACTGTTAAAACTAGGAAACACAAGCAAGCAATCAGAGAGGCCCTAGCCACGTGGCTTGTGAGAGTGTGGGACATGGGAGCAAATGACGTCAGTCTAAGTCCTTCAGAAGTTTCACAGCTGAGTTATATAACCACCCATCTATCCTTGCGATATAGGCTGTTCAACGTAGGCCAATGCAGGGGGGAGCAGTCCTTAATGGGATAGCTGGATGAAGGCATTGAAGATACATGGTCATCATCAAGGGAGACTAACATGATTAGCAGGGGCTGGAGGACTATAAAGGAGGGGCAGGCATTACTGAGAGAACTAGGTATGAGAAAAGCAATATATGATGTTCAGTTCACTGGGCCAGATAAGACTGTGTTCACCAGAGATATGAAGGAAAGCTTAATTCAACTAGGACCTCCAGAATGGTATGGGGCTTTACTGGCTTTACTAAGCCCTTTAATGGGACAGGATCTTTGTTAGGTGAGACAGACTTTGGCAAATCTAAATGATTCTGACCAGCATGTAAAACACGTCTGTAGAATAACAGAACACCCTATGAGAGATATAAAAGACACCAGAGACTAAAGAAACGGTCTACTTTTGTTACTCAAAGACAAATGTGGCAAGACTTATGTTGAGTCCAAATTTTCAGAGAAAAAATTGATAGAAAACCAAATTCTGTACTAAGGCATTTCTGGAAGGCTTTAAACCCAGAAGAAGAGTTTGAAAAAGACATTTAAAGGATAACCACTGTCCCAGGGTGGTTAAGAATCCCCAAGGATTAAATAAGATGCATTTCTCTTCTATCTTCTTCTATGTTAGGGGTGGAAGCAGTTTTCCCCACCAAGTTCTCCACCAGAAGCCAGGTGTGGTCAGTGGAGAAATGAGAGATATGGCTACAGTCAGGAGGCAGACCCAGGGCCTGCCTGACTCAGGGAATCAACAAGTGCAGCAGGGACAGAAGAAACCCCCTGCCTCCTTAGCCCAGTGCAGGGTCAGGCAACTGGAGCCAACACCTGTAAGTGTATCAAAAATAAAAGAATACAAAGAGACTCCATGTAAAATCCCCCAAGTGCTAAATGACTCCAAAGAGATAACTAAGAATGGTAAAGAGCTAACCAGATTAATGCCTCATACCCATGCTATGGTACCTAACAAGGATCTATGGAGAAAACAGTTAATACGAATGGACAAAACCTTTCCATGCTGTGTGA
>NW_008357033.1:3694157-3700845 GCF_000622305.1 Nannospalax galili | reverse complement strand
AGAAGCAAAGGCCAGCTATAGCTGTAAGATTCTTGGGAGTTTTATGGTTGGGTAAGATTAAGACAGAGACTCCCAAACCACACAACTGTTAAGAAAATCTATAGTACCAGGGGTGGGTTGCCCCTCTATGAGCTGTTGGTCAGAGAGAGATCTTAGAGGTCCTCAAATTCACCAAGGCTATTGCCACTAATGTCGGTTGTACACTAGAAAGGTCGGTAAGGCCATGTTGCTGAAGATGCTGCATGTTGTGAGCATGGGAGAAGAAGAGATGGAGCTGAGACTAGGCCAAAAGCTCCATGCCGCTGGATGAATGAAGTTCATATTGCCAGAAGGTGCTATGCAGATGGTTGGGAAAGAAAGGATCCCCTATGATTCTACTCAACAATGGACCCTGTGTGCTGCAAACTATGGATATGCCAAGCAATGCCTGCAAGTGCAATAATGGCTTGACCACCATACATACAACTGACAAATTTCTAATTGGACAAGGCCCACTCCTAGAGGTGGAACACACACCTGGTGCTGTAAACCAGGCCAACGCCTTGTGTCGAGAAAGGCTACAGGCCCTAGTGGGGAAGCCATCACAAGTATACTGTTTAATGAATATAGTACACCTACTGGGATATCTTCTAGGCATTTGTATTTACATTCATGTTTGTTTAAATGTGTCTACTTCCTTCCATTTGTCTTTATAGTAGAAGACACACTACTGAGCTAGATCAATGGCCATGGTTTAAGACAAATAATGGCGAGGCCCAAGAAGTCACTCTCTTGCCTTGCTGAGCCTCTGCCCCACCAGCGAGGCAGAACATGGAGCCCAGCGATGGGGGCCGAGGAGGGGTAAGTATGTTGTTTGTCTGTTTACTCGCCTCCCTGAGACTTTTAGACGCAGCAGGGAGTTTAGTCATGTAGGAACTCTTTTATTGTAAGTGTTACAATGCTTATAAAGGCAAAAACCACAATCATTAGCATAGGCAGGAACCTATCCTTGAATCCTGTGGAAGGTCACATAGAGCACGCAGCCTCCTTTCAATGCACTACTATGGTGATCATGAGGTGCTCATGCATTTTTCTCCTGGTTAGTCTCCAATTACCTATACTTTTTAAAAATTTTTTGTCCCTGGTCCAATTGCTTAGCTCCTTCCCCCACTGAGGTGGTTGGCGTCATTTTGAATGCAGTTTCCCTACGTTGCCTCATACAAGATAGAGTACCCTACATCTGTCACCCCCTCAGAGGCTCAGGGACCTTAGCGGAAGATTGGCAGAAAGATTGTAAGAGTGGAGGAAAGGGGTGGAGTGTGTTCCCCAGGGGTCCTGGTTCTTCCAATGGGTGGGGCCTGCTGCGGAGAGTTGACTGTGGAGAGTTAGCCTCAGAAGGAGGGGCTTATGGTGCCATCTTGGGACGGGAGCTGTGAGCCGACAGGAACGTGTGGCCGCCAGCGCATGGGTGGCAGACGTGGAGAATAGATGGCCCTGGCATCTCGCCCGCATTATGAGAGGGGGCATTTATGGGCCTGGGGCGAGACCGTTGGCCCCTGACTCATGGGCGAAAGCTAGTGGTGACTATGTGTGTGCTGCAGGAGTGGTCTGGATTGGTGGGCTCTGAGCCATGGCTCAAGAGTGCTTGTGTCCTTGTAAGTTTCCCCACTTACCCCCTCCCTACCCAAGGGCATAAACCATAATAAAGTCACATAAAAATATATTATATAGTTTGTCTGATTGCGTAAGAGACCCCGAAGAGAACTCTGGCAACAGCAAGTCATACACATATTCTACACAGTCTCCTTTTTCACAAAAGGAACAACAGATTGATTCAACAAGTGTTTATCGAGTGCTTGCTAGGGATTGGGCTAGGGGCTGAGGGTGTCAGTAGGGTACCCAGTCTTTTGTGACAGCTATGGGTGTGCACTGCTCAGTTTAACTTAAGGAGAGAACCCCTACAAGTGGTCCAGTTACCTGCAGCCTTCTGAACCTGCACAGCAGCGTTCATGCCTTAGCCACACTCTTCCTGGGCTGTCCCAAACAGTGAGTGAGATTGAAAGGAGCTGGAGCACTCTAGCCTGAGCCTCTTTTCCTTTCAGCCCCCCCTCCCCCCTCTCTCTTTCTCTCTCTTTCTCCAGTATCAGGCTGTGGAGTCTGAGGTTTCCCTCACCACTCCTGCTCCCTTTCCTCCATAAGTGTTTGCGTAGTATGTCTCTTGCATGTTTAATTCCGCCTTAGCACCATCTTCTAGAAGGCCCAACCATACAAGTCTTTGTTCTTTAGAACCTGAATGGCGATGGGATAACACGTTTCTGAAACTTGCTGTCACATTATTTTGAGAAGGGCTGCTGTGGAGTGCCGTCCTGCAAGTATAACAGCCATTACTATCTTCATCAGAGCAGCTGTGACCACTCACAAGCAACCCTAAAGATTAGGTCTGCTGATGTTCCCTCATAGAAGTGGCTGGGGAGGGTCATTGGGCCCTCTTCTGAGGTTCCAACCACTGCCTGTGCCTCTTTGTCAGCTGTAATTCTGCCCCAGCTGCATGTAGTCTTAGGCAGTGCTGGAGTATATAGAAAGTGGAAGGTTAATTGAAGGGCCACTCCATCTGCGCAGCTATGGGGAAGTCATCATCTATGCAGGGTGGACTTTTCAGTGAGGCAGCTGCTTCGGGTTCACCCGTGTCCCCTGTAAGTCAGTTCAGTAACCTCATTGGTTTACCAAGCTACACCTGGATGGAACTGTGTCTTTGGTCTGTCATTGGTGTCTTATTTGTGGGGAACTGTTGTTTGTTCATGTCTCCCGAGGAAAAGTTCTTGCAACAAGTCTTAGCAGAAGGCTAGTAGAGAGTGAGAGCTCAGTAAAGGCTGTGCGTAGTGTTACCTTTACTCACCTTACTGTGCCAGGTGAGTAGGTGCAGAATAGTATCCGTGAGGCTTAGGTTTCATTAGCTGGTGGGCTACCTCTGAATCTGTGTGCTTAGATGTTCTTCAGGTACAAGGGTCCAATCTCTGTGGGTCCTGGGAGTGAGAGGAAGGTATGGGGAATGGAGCAAGGACAATTGGGCATGGAAGATGAATACAGGCTTTCACTCAGCAAATATCTACTCAGCAGCCATTGTGTGCCAGGCTCTTTTTGGGATGCTGGTTAATCAAGGTTAGATTAGGACACAGGTGCTATTGAGGCACTCAGATGGTCAAAGGGAAGGTAGAGGGGCAAACAGGCTGTGAACAGTACTTGAGTCTCATGATAGACACAGATACTTGCAGCATCACCCTGGGCATTGCCATTAAAAATATTTTTATTTACATGTATGTGTGTATGCCTGTTTGTCTGTATGTACACATGTGTGCAGGTACCTGTGGAGGCCAGAAGAGGGTGTCAGATCTCTTGAAACTGGAGTTACAGGGGGTTGTGAGATGCCATGGGATGCTGAGTACCAAACCTGGGTCCTCTGCAAGAGCAGTCAGTGCTTTTAAGTACTGAGCCATCTCTCCAGCCCCAGCATTGCCATTTTTGACAGTTCTTCCCTTAGAGCAAGTTAGCTCCTCTGGCTCCTAGATTCTTCCATATACATTCATCCTGTCAGTGCTTACTCATGTCTCCCATTCCTACTAAACTCTGTGTGCATGAAGACCCCAAGTATCTTGGTCAGGTATACCTCCAGACCCCAGAACAATACTTGGCACACAGCAACTTGTGCTGGCTGTCCAGTACTGTAACAAATATCCAAGACAATCAAGTTATCATGAGGATAGGTTTATTTGGGCTCACAGTTTTGGAGGGTTCAGTCTGTAATTAGTTGGTCTCCTTGCTTTTGAGCATGTACTATGTGGGAGCATGTACTATGTGGGAGCATGTACTATGGAAGGAGCCGATTCACCTCAGGACCCGATGCAGAGAGAGAGAGAGACCAGAGTCTCACAGTTCCCCTCAAGGCCATATCCCTATCCATTAATTAAAGCCTTCACTAGGCTCCAACTCTTTTTTTTTTTTTTTTTTTGAGACTCGGTCTCCCTGTAACCCCAGATGGCCTGGAATTCACTTTGTAAACCAGGCTGGCCTCCATCTCACAGAGATCTGCCTGTCTCTGCCTCTCAAGTGCTGGGATTAAAGGTGAGCACCACCATGCCCAGCTAGATCCTACATCTTAAAGGTTTTATCACCTCCTAATAACACCACAGACTGAGGACCAGCCCTTTAAATGGGCCCTCACAGCACATTTACAGTCTCCTGGCTATAAGAATAGCATTTATCCCTAGGGGTGGTTGTGTGAATTAAATAAGGTCATGGTTATCAAATGTAATTCAAATTTCAACTGTTGTTACTGTAGACTTTTCAAACTGGTGTAATCTCTTAGGCACTACACAGTAGGCTGTGTAGACTTTTGGTACCTTCCCCACTCATGTGGCTATTTGTGGGATTAAATGAGGTAAAACACTTCCAACAAGGCTAATCATGTTAGGCAAATTAACAAGTATAATATTTCAGTTATACAAGGTAAGAGATCTGTGCAGCATCATGCCTATAGTCAGTGTTGCCCTGCCCTGTACTTGAGCGCCTCACTAAGAGGAAAGGCTGATGTGTTCTTATAGTTTAAAATAAGCAAACAAAGCGAAGGGGGAAAACAGAGACAATATTGTTACTTATCAGTGTGCCCAGAACAAATGCTATATCACTTCTAAAATTTATCATTTACATTGTTTATAATCCATTATCGTTTCAAAATAAAGTGGTAAGAAAATGTGGGGGAAAAGGTGTTGACGATTTCAAGTATTACCATTTTTGCCAGTGTTTGGCGCCCTTTTACCAATCAGAATTGTGATATTCAGAGCGTGGAAGCCTCTTCCTTGAGATTTCCCAGCTAAATCAGAAACTAGGCACGCCCAGTGGAATGCTCAGGGATATTCTCAGAATGGTTCACCAGGTGGCGCCCTTTTCCCAGGATGCGATCTGCCAACACCACTTCTTTCTCCTCCCCCCACCTCCCAGCATGCACTGGCCTTTTTACCTCTAGGACTGTCTAGCATTACAGAGCTAGCAGGGTTATTGTGTCTAAGCTTTGTAGAGAGGGAGAAATAAAGTTTTGAGAAAGTATGTGTCTGAGTGGAGAGGCACCCACGCCACCAGGTGGTGCTGAAGTGGAGTCCCAGTTTATCCAATTCTGAACCGTCTGCTTCCTACTAACACAAGGCGTATCCTACCCGCTTCTCCATAGCCTCTTTTGTATCGTGCCCTGCAGGCATCATCTCACACTAAACCGCGTGGGCAGAGCTGGGTGCTTCCTTGCTGAGAATTTGCTAAATTCTGCCATTAAGGAGTGAGAAGGGGTTTGGGAGCAGGGAAAGGTTTTAGGCAGGCTCCTCCCATTTCGTCCCCTTCGGGAGGCCCTCAGAGGCAGGCAATATTGTACTGCTAGGGGCAGGGATCTTCAAGCTGAACTGCCTTTGTCTTAACCTTGGTTCTCCCCTCCACAGCAGGGTTCTGTGGGCAGTGAGTAAACCTGTATGTCTCATTATTCCATCTATAAAATGGGAACAATAAAATATCCAGTAAAGTCACCAGGATGACTGAACTTTACCTTTTACATAAGTAAAGCTCTTTCTGCAGTTGAAGGCACATGGTAGAAGCCACCAGAGGGTGAACTTCATGGTTCACCAGCATTCTTCCTGGACAGAAGAGCTGCTGGGAGAATGCTAGCCGTCCGTTGGCCGTCCGTTGTGGTCGGCAACTGTCTACTCATACCACAGCATCCTTTCATAGTACCTGCCACATATTGCAGTTATGCTGTGCTGTGTCAAACGAGGGTCTCATGATCTCAATGAACCTGCAGATCAACACTGGGTTGAGGTACCATTCTTGTTCCTATCTATGGAGGAAGCTCAGACAAGACTAAGTCATCTATACAAGGTCACATGCTTAGGGACAGAAAGGCACCTCACACTCAGGCCTCTCTGATGCCAAAGATTAAGCTATCTTTGTTACTTTATTACTAAGCTTAAGTAATTAAGATTACTTCTGCATTCTTCAGCCTCCTTTTTGAAATGGATTAAAGCAGTAAATACAAGCCCCTGAGCAGCGTGGGCATTGACCATGCTCATTGTAGCACTTCAGGGCATATCTTTCCCAGAAGCCCCCATCTGTAAGGTGACGTTTCTTATCCCTTTAAAAAGGTTCGTTTTTATTATTTTATTTATGTGTGTGTGTGTGTGTGTGTGTGTGTGTGTGTGTATGTCATTTGTGTGCAGGTGCTGGTGAAAGCTAGAAGAAGACATTGGAGCCCCTGGAGCTGGAGTTACAAGTGATTGTGAGCCACCTGACATGGGTGCTGGGAACTGAACTTCAGTCATCTAGAAGAACAGCAGTGCTCTTAACTGCTGAACCATCTTTCCTGCCCCTTCTCTTATTGCTCTTAACCTAGGGGACAGAGGGACAGATTTCACACGTGTTTCTCTGCTTCTCCAAAGTACCATGAGTGACAAACAAGAATCCAGATTAGAGTTCTGCAGCCTTCAAGGACCACCTTTTTCCATCTATCTTTCTTTCTTTCTTTCTTTCTTTCTTTCTCTCTCTCTCTCTCTCTCTCTCTCTCTCTCTTCCTCCTCCTCCTCTTTTTTTTTTTTTTGGTGCAGTCTCAGGCTGGCTCCTTGCGTAGACAGGCCGGCACCCTACATCCCCGGCCCCCAATGTTACTGGCGCACTGAGC
>NW_008357033.1:3690339-3694095 GCF_000622305.1 Nannospalax galili | reverse complement strand
CTTTCTTTCTCTCTCTCTCTCTCTCTCTCTCTCTCTCTCTCTCTCTCTCTTCCTCCTCCTCCTCTTTTTTTTTTTTTGGTGCAGTCTCAGGCTGGCTCCTTGAGTAGACAGGCAGGCAGCCTACATCTCAGGCACCCAAGGTTACTGGAGCACTGAGCCATCCAGGATGTAACACAAGCTCTCTGTGACTCAGGCCAGACTCTCTTGGATTTTTCCTTTCTTGGCATGTGACAGAGCCTGTGCAGCATTGACAACTTTTAACCAAGAAAGAATCAGTAGACACCATGCTACCATCACAGAATCATAGAGTGCCAGGCAGGGCCAGAGGGACCATGCATAGAAAATGGATAAAGGGACCCTGATGAGGGAAGGGTGAGTGCAAGGATGATGGCAAATGTGCATATATGCACTCAAACATTTGCTAGTCTCTGTCCATCTGTCTGTCTGTCTCCTGCATGACCCTCTAAACAAAGCTATATCAAGATAATGGTTTGTCTTCAGGGACTGGCCTGTGCACAGTGTGATTAAACACCGCTTTGCTGCCCACTAAATATCATAACATCCCCCAGTAGTTCCATAACCAAAAACATCTCCAGATGTTGCCAGATGTCTCTTGGGGGACAGAATTGTTCCCCTTCCCCTCTCTTATTGAGAACTATTGCTGTAAAAGCAGACTCTTTCCTCATTCCTTTCCTGAGACTTATGCTAAGAACTTTCTGTGTGCCACTCTGTGCTGGCTTGTGATTCGCACATGCACTCTGTCCTTTGAGAATCTAGCAAGGGAGACAAGGGTCACACAGGTGGAAAAAGAGAAGCCCCCCAACAAAGATAAAAGCTAGATGCTCAGAGAACTGCAGGGACAGGTACCTTAATGAGTGGGGAAGTCCAAAAAGCTTTCCCAGAAAGATAAATGACAGCCAATGTGGGTGAAGGACATTCCAGGCAGAAGGAATATATAAAAGTAAAGTGTGATAGGTTAGGGGAAAATGTATTTTAGTATGACTGTACCCCAGAGTGTACATGAGGAATGACTAGGAAGAAAGGTTTAGAGCTGGGGTAAGTCTATGATGGTGGTGATGATGGTTAACACATACTGAGTGCTCACTACATGGTAGACACTATCTTATGTGTATTATCTCTTAATCTTGACAGTAGTCCATAGAGGAAGGTACTGTTGTTACCTCATGTCCAATGAGGAAAATGATATACCAGCAGGTGAGGTAATTTGGCCAAGTCACATAGCTCATGGTGATTCCTTGTAAGCCCCACTAAGAAACTTGGTTATGGAGAGCCAAGGATTATAAAAATAGCTGTGACATGGTTATCCTTAGCTGCATAACAAACCACACTACAGTTATAGGGTGAACCAGCACCATTTTATTTACCTTATTCTCTGGTTGATTCCTATTTTAGCTTTGGCTTGTCTCTCATGAAGTAGCAGTGACATGCTTGGGGCGGGATGTCTGGCACTCAGGTGGCTTTCTCTCCATCCTTCTAGCTCTTTCTCTGTAAACACGATCTCTCAGCCTGTTCTTGGTGGCTTGGAAGCTGCTAGACTTTCTTGATGTCTAGGCCCACAAGTCCCAGAACCTCATTTCCTGTGTATTGTACAGGTCAAAGTGGTTACAGAAAGATTTGCCCAGAGGAAACATAGATTGGATTTCTGATGGAAGGAAAGTCTTATGCAAACGTGGTATTGTTTGAGCCCATTTTTGGATGCTAGCTATCATGGTTAGATTTTTATTCCAGAAAGAGGCTGTGGCAGCCTTGTGGAAGGTAGGTTGAAAAGGGAGATTAAAGCCATGAAGATTAATTATGAAATCACATAGTAACTTGGAGAATTGAGTTAATCACTCAGTTTCTTTTTTCTTCTGTTATCATGGGAAGATCAGAGCAATGCAATTTTAACAATAAGACAATAATCGTACTGGCCTGCATTTATTGAGCACAGACTATGTGACAAATACTGCAAAAATTCCCTCTGACAATAATTGACAGATATGATGCATGCACACATCCTGCACTTGGGAGGTGGAACTGCATGAGGATCATGAGTTTGGGATCAGCTTGTGCTATCTTTGAAAAGGCCCTGTCTCAAACAAAACAAAACAAAACAAAACAAAACAAAACAAAACAAGAGTAGCAAAGTCCAGCTGAGCACTCAGTCCGTCTGAATCTAAAACCTACATTCTTCTAAAACAAATAATTTTTTGTATTACTAGTGTGTGTGTGTGTGTGTGTGTGTGTGTGTGTGTGTGTGTATGTGTGTGTGTACATGAGGGCGTGAGTATGCCACAGTGTGCATGTGTTGGTTAGGGGACAATTTTCGGGAGTTGATTCTTTCCTTTTATCATGGGTTCTAGTGATTGAACTCAGGTTTGGCTTTTGTAGAAAGTGCTTTTGCTCACTGAGCCATCTTGCTGTCCCCCAAACTGGTATTTTTTACTATTTGTTTTCATACTGTCTCTGGGAACCAGATAGAGAATGAATCTATGCCATTTCCACTAAGTGGAGCCCGGTCAGATAAAACTCATTAGGCCCCAAAGATTTAAATTGAAGTAATCAAAGTATCTCTTGATGCACATTAAAATAAAATACTGGGCTTTACAGCTGGGGTTGGGCCAATGATTGTTTTCTCCCTTAGCAGCTTGCATAATATCATCTGATATTATGATAGCTAGTCTTCAGGGAGGAGGCTTCCAGGTCAGTTCCAGTTCTATTGTTTCAAATCCTGTGTCCGAAGTATGCCCTGTCTTCAGAAATAGGGTCTTACCTTCAAGTTCTGGGAGGAATAACCAAAACAATGACCAGCACAGCAAACTATCTCTGTTGGTACAGTAATGGCATTTTTATCTTGGGGGGTAATCAACAGCTATCAAACTGGACTTAAAGGCTGCTGAATGAGAGGGAACTCATGTGTGGTACTATAAACACAGCCAAATACATATGGCTGGAGAGGTCATAGATCCTAAAGAAAACTCTATATCTGTCACAGCCTTAGACAAATGTAATTTCTTACTGCATGCTAAATATGGATCCTTATATTTACAGACAAGTATTCCTGTCACCACTCATCTAAGAAGCTTCTTTTCCAACAGATGGAGACTATTATAAAGTTCTACAACTGATCAAATGTAGAGAGTAAGTGTCTGTGAGATGCCCAGCCCTAAGTGATACATCTACAATGCAACCTCTACACCTAAGTCTCATGGAACATAGCAGAACAAGGGTTAGAGAGACTATTAATGCATCTCCCGACTCTCACCAGTGAAACTTCCTTATGCAATATATGGTGATTAACAAAGAAAGCTGCAACTGACCAAAACATAGAGAATAAGTAACTGCAGAGTGCATGTCCCTAGATAGGACTCCTGTAGTAAACCTCAGCCACCTCAAGGATCATTGTGGAAGGGAGGTGTGGAAAGACTGTAAGAGCCAGGGGTGGTGAATGACCATGATGAAATAGAGTTTTCCAGGCTTCTGGGATCTTACTCATACAAACTTACAGCAATGGTGACAGTATGCACAAGAGTGTGAAAACACAAACCAGACAAAAACCCAGCATGGAGAAATGGGTAAGAAGCCCCATCCTTAGCTGAGGAACCATTGTCAGCTGATCGCTGATCACTGCTTAGTGAGAGAGAGTTGGTATTTTTTAAGGGAGTGATGCTAGATAGGCTGACCAGGCTCTAGTGGAACGCACACTGAGGGATGTCTGGAGACACAAACTGACTTGATAGGCTTTAACATATATAT
>NW_008357033.1:3682223-3690314 GCF_000622305.1 Nannospalax galili | reverse complement strand
TGGGAGGACTGTGGGAGGATGAAAATAGGGGAGGGGTCTAGATAGTAGTAAGATGTATTGCATGAAATATACAAAAGTCCAAAAAATATATTGAAAAAATATTGATAGTGTGTTGCTGTTACATTTACCTTCAGCTGTCAACTTAATACAAGCCTAGAATTACCTGGGAAGAGAGAACCTCAGTTGAGGAATTTCCTCTGTCAGACTGGACTGTGGGCATGTCTGTGAGGCATTTTCTTGATGACCCATTTTTACAGGCAGGCCCAGCCCACTGTGGGTGGTGCTGTCCTTGGGCAGATGGGCCTGGGCTGTATTTATATACCTTTCTTATGGAAGGGTAACTGTGGGGTTGTAGAGATGGCTCAGTAGTTAAGAATACAACTGTTCTTCCAGAGGACCCAGGTTCAATTTCCAACACCCACAGGGAAGCTAACTACTGTCCATAACTTCAGTTCCAGGGGATCCAACACCGTCTTCTGGCCTCTGCAGGCATTTCATGCATGTGGTTCACCTACATACATGTAGGCAACACATGTATACATATAAAAAGTAAAAATAATAAATAAAATCAAAAAAGAAAGGTAGCTGACTAAGCCAGGAGAAGCAAGCCAGTACATGTGTTCCTCCATGAATCTCTGCCTCCAGCTTCCCGCCTTGAGTTCCTGCCTTGGCTTCCTTCAATGATGGACTGTAACTTGTAAGATGAAATAAACCCTTTCCTCCCCAGTTTGTTTTTGGTGATGCTGTATATCACAGCAACAGAAAAGCAAACTAGAAGAGTTGCTTAATATATCAGTTTAGAAATCAACTCTTAACATACTGATATCTGAGGTAAAAACATTTCTTGTTGCTTGCTCCCCCCCATTTCTTGCAAATTCCTATAATCAAATCACATTTTTAGCCAAATAAATATTAACTGCCTGTGTTATATTTATATAGTTATCTACTTATCTAAAAGGTATGCTGTGATTATATCTCCTTCCTTGTATAACTTTACATTAACAATGTCTTCTCTTTTACCCCCCCCCCTTATTTTTTGTTTTGCTTGCATTATTTCCTATATACCTGCTGTTTTCTTTCCTATTAGAACTTCATGGGCCTATCAATAGTTTTTCATACAGTTTTATACAGTATATGATCTGAACTTTTATTCTGTAAAGTCTTCCTGCTGCAATATAGATTGTTTTTTCTTTTTAAAAAATCATTTATTTTTATTTTGTTTTATGTGTATGAATGTATTGCCTGCATGTATGTAGGTGCACCCATGTCATGCAATGTCCTTGGAGATCAGAAGAGGACCACAGATACCGTGGAACTGTTACTTGCAGTTAACATGGTTGTTAGCCACCATGTGGGTGCTGGGAATTGAACCCGGATCCTTTGCAAGAGCAGTCAGTATCTTAACCACTGAGCCATCTCTCCAGCCCCCCAAGATTTTTTTTTCTTTAGGACTTTCACCTACTTGTTATTTTGGGAGCTCTTTCTGTTTTGCTTTATGTTGGAACCTGTTTCCTGGGTCCTATGGTCTACACATCATTCTATGCTTTCTCAGATCCAAAAAACCTATATAAATATGCATATATTTATAATGTTTCTATCCCCAATCTGTATTTTCCAGTTCAGCTGCATGGAATTCTAGGTTGTAAATTATTTTTCCTTGAATGCATTGTCCCATTGCCTTTTTGGCTTCCAAGGTCATTTTCTAGGAGCCCAATGTAATTTTTAATCTCATTCCTTTGTATATGATGCATCTATGTATCTATGGACATTTCTAGGCTCTTCTAAATAGTCTTGCTGTGCTGAATTTGTCATTGACCTCACTTTCTACATTGTGCTTTAAGTCAGGGCCTCCTGTCCTTCAGTCCTAGGAAGATTTTTTTCATTTTTTTGGTTGTTAGCCTTAGCCTTTAATGGCTGCGTTATCCCTCCAGCCCTAGGAAGATTTTTTTAAAGTTACTTCATTTTTAATTTTCTCCTCTCTTTTCTTAATGAATTTGATTGATTTCTGAACTCTTTTATTGATATTCTGTACCTAATATTGCCATCATTTTGCCTTTTGATTACTTTATCTTTTTAATATTACTGTCATTTTAAATTTCCAAGGGTTCTTTTTCATAGACTCTTGGTTTTGTTTTTATATTGATGGATGTAACATGTAAACTCTATGGGAGTAGTAATTATAGTTGTTTTTTAAATGTTAGTTTTATTTTATGTGTATGAGTGTATTGCCTACATGTATATAAGTGTACCCATGTCATGCAGTGCCTGTGGAGGTCAGAAGAGGGTATAGAATTCCTATTCTTCTGGAACTGGAGTTATGGATGGTTGTTATCCATCATGTGTGTGCTGGGGATTGAACCCAGGTCCTCTGCAAGAACAGCCAGTGCTCTTAACCACTGAGCCATTTCTCCAGCCCCATAGTTACAGTTTTTATTGGAAGACTTTTCTGCCTATTCCTGGTTCAATGAGAGGGTGGTGTTGATTTAATCTCTCTTATAATGGAGACTTTCTTGCATTTCTGGTCTTGCATATCATGATCTTAAATTGTCATTTCATCTTTTAGACTAAGGCACAAAACCTAGTTGGAAGCTGTATTAGTTACTTTTCTCATTGCTGTGACAAAATACCCAACAAAAACAGCTTAAGGAAAGAAGGTTTATGTTGGTTCAGAGTTTCAGGGTACAGTCCACCATGGTGGGGAATTATGGTGGTGGGAGTTAAGGAGACAGCTGGTCACATTGCATCTGCAGTCAAGAAGTAGAGATGAATGCTGCTGTTCAGCTCGCTTCCTCCATTTCAGACCGTACAGGACCCCTAGCTCTAAAGAGATGCCTCTCATTGTTAGGGTAGATCTTCTCACCTCAATTAACCCAGTTTACAGACTTTCTCATAGATGTGTCCAGAGTTTGTCTCCAAAGTGATTGCAGATCCTTTAAAGCTGACAATCAGTATAAACCATCACAGAGCCCTGTGTGCACAGACAGAGCTTATGAAGTAGAGGCCTTTGTTACTGGGGTTTTGGTGGGCCATCTTGCTGGTTTGTTAGGTATATGTGGGATATACACACAACGGAATATTTTTAGCCTGAAGAAGGAATGAAATACTGCACATTGTACTACATAGATCAATTATGAGGAAGTTAAATGAAATAACCCACATACAAAAGGGCTGAATATGTCTTCAGTATGACTTCATTTATATTAATATGTACTGTAGTAAAATGCAAAGATAGACAGTAGAATGGAAGTAACCATAGATTGGGGAAGAGGAAAATGGGAGTAAGTGCCTCATGGGGTTGCAATTTGGGAAGATATAAAAGTTCTGGAGAAGAATGTTAGGGATGGTTGCACATCCATGTGAATGCAGGTCATGCTAATGAACCAAATATCTAAAAATGGCTACACCACCTTCCCATCCCCCTGTCTCTCTGCAGTGATTGGGATTAAACCTGGGGCTTTGCATTTGCTAGGTAAACACTCTATAACTTATCTGTGACCTCAACCCTAAAATGTCAAATTTAATATTATGTGTAATTTATGCCATAAAAAGCTCAAACAAACAAACAAAAAACCCCCAGAGAATGGACATCATTACCCGCTGTGATACTACTTTTCCATTTTCTAGGTGGGTGTGAACATATTCATTTTTGATCTCTTGATTGTTATTTTAGGGGTCTCAGGAAGAAGGAGAAATAGACGTCTGTGGTCAATCCAATCCACCAACTACAACTAAATCCTATAAGATATTTTCTGAATGCCTGTGACATGGATAGCATCATGCTAGAAAATATAAATATGATTGGTTTCCATGTTGAAGAAATAAAGAGAGTCCAACATCAAGGTCTGATACCCAGGATGATGTGTGGAGTGAGGGTCATAGCTGGCCTTCAGGAGAAGTGGGAGGTCCATTCCAGAGAGTTAGTCCTCCCAAGATCAAAATTGGTAAATAACAGAGACCTCCCCTGTCCCCAGCATAAGAGGCAAAGCCTCTGCCAGGCATGACCTGGACTTCGGGGGGCAGGGGGGCTATGGAGAATGTAGTCACTCAAAGAAGACTGAAACTGCTGCCTAGCATTAGGAAGTCCTCTGTGCTCTACTTTGCTCCCCCATCAGCCTATGAATGTGGAATGTTTATGGTAGGGGACCAAAGCGTCAGGCTTCTGTGAAGGGACCAGAGCTCCAGCTTATAAGAAGAGACCACAGCTTCAGCTTACAGGAGGAGACCACAACTTGAGCTCATGGGGCAGGAGACACTGTTCCAATGCCACACATGGTCCTGGGTATCCAGGGCTTGATGTTGGACCTCTCCCATTACCAAACACCAAGAGGTTTTCCATTATTTTTCTATTAGTCTTCTATAGCCCAGTATGCCTTCACCTATGCCCTAATTGAACTTCTAGAGATAAAAATCAGTCTGGGAAGTTAAAAAACAAAAAAGTAGAAGAAATAGAAAATATTGTAATAACTAAACTGATAGAATTCTCAAACTAAAATTATGTAATTAGATCTTAGAATATAAATTAAAAGTTCTCTATGTCTACTATAATTTTGAATATTGTTACTGACAAAATTATACTAGCTAGCTTCAAAAATAATTTGAAATTTGTCACTGTTCCCATAATGTGAATTTGCCACTTCCTATCCAAATTCTCCACCTATACAAAGTCTTTCAATGTAATCACGTTACTTCTTTCTTTAACATTTTATTTATTTATTTATTTATTCTTGCTAGACAGGATGTCTCCCTGTAGCCCCAGCTGGCCTGGAACTTACTATGTAAACCAGGCTGGTCTCGAACTCACAGAGATTTGCCTGTCTCTGCCTCCCAGTGCTGGAACTAAAGGTGTGCGCCACCACACCTGGCTAATATTTTATTTATTATTTTTATTTTTTGTGTATGAGTGTATTTCCTGCATGTATATAAGTGTACCCGTGTCATGCAATGCCCATGGAGTTCAGAAGAGGACATTGGATCCTCTGGAAGGTTGTTAACCACCATATGGGTGCTGGGAATCAAACCCAGGTCCTCTGCAAGAGCAGCCAGTGCTCTTAACCACTGAGCCATCTCTCCAGCCTCTCATGTTTCTTCTTTTAAAAAATATTTTAATTATTATTTTTTAATATTTTATTTTTATTTTATGTGTATGAGTGTGTTGCCTGCATGAATGTGAGTGCACCTGTGTTGTGCAATGCTGCAGAGGTCAGAAGAGGGCTTTGGATTCCCCTGGAACTGGAGTTAAGGACAGTTTGTAGCTGCTATGTGGGTGCTGGGAATCGAACCCAGGTCCTCTGCAAGAGCAGTCAGTTCTCTTAACTGCTGAGCCATCTCTCCAGCTCCTTATTTATTATTTTTATTTTATGTGTATGCGTGTATGCCTGCATGTAGGTAAGTGCACCCGTGTCTTGCAATGTCCGCGGAGGACAGAAGAGACTGTTGGATGCCCTGGAACTGGAGTTACAGACAGTTGGCAGCTGCCATGTGGGTGCTGGGATTTGAACCTGGTCTTCTGCAACAACAGTCAGTGTTCTTAACCACTGTGCTATCTCTCCAGCCCTCTCATGTTACTTCTTAAAGAAATAAATGCTAATGAAATAAAAATAATAAATAAAAAATTGGCTATCCTGCCCTCCAAAAAAAAAGAGGAGAGTCACAAGCATTATATCCTTCTAAGCATGTATGGTATGAAACACAGTTCTGGCTCTGAGATCATTAAAGAAGAGATAAAATAGATTTTGAGAAGCATTTAATATATTTGCTGTCGTCTTGGACTGGAGCCCTAAGTTGCTGTAGCAACAGGCCAGAGCAGGAACTTCATTAGAAGAAGAGCTCCTTAGGTTGTAACCATGTTATTCAATCAGGTGTGAATGATTGGGTAGATCATCACATGGTACCCATAAGATCTTCTATTTTGATAAGCTGCATAGTTATTCAAATCAAATAAGTCTTTAGAACAAGCAAAACAACCTTCCAAATCTTGCTTTTTGTATTTTCCCCCCAGATTCATCAGCAGTCAAGAGTTTTCTGGAGTTTTTGGTGAAGTATTCAAAATAGAGTTAGTAATAGTATCGAAGTGTTTCTCTCAGGAAGGCACATGACCAGATAGATTAAAGATAGATAATAGCCTGCTGTTATTGGCATTTAGCATTTGCAAGAAGATGCCTGGTTTATGCAAGGTCATCATATGGAGAAATTCCTTTAATAGTCAGGTTTTAGGTGTTGTCACCAGGTGATGGAGAACAGTTTCAACAGTAGTGGCACAAATTGTATTTCTGAGGGAGTTTAGAGCCTGTGCTCGAAATCAGGCAGGTTTGATGCTGGCGATCACCACATCTTGGCTTCAGGGGGGTCAGGAGTTCTGAGCAGAGTTTGGGGAAAAGTCATCTTCTTGAGGAAGACAGATCTGATTCATTAAAATCTTAGCATCACTCTGCATCCTCAGTTTGTCTGCCTCTGACTAAGTCAGGCTTATTTCAACCATTTCTCTTTTCCCAGCCTTCTAGAAGGTACCATGCAAAGATGTCAGTCAACGGAGTTATTTCCTGGCCAGTTTACCCAGGTAATGGTTATTTTCAAGTGTATACCAAAACTTGAAAACCTATTTTTTTGTTGCTTAATTTTTCTCCCCTAAAGGGTAACTTGGAAATTCAAGTCTCCTATTTACAGTATGGGCCTGTTTTATGCAGACATACTTTGACTGAATTGTTCTCCCCTGGATACAAATGTAGTACAACCAAACATACAATTTAAATTGGTAGGTTTTTTTTTTTTTTCCTTTCCTTTTAAATTTTTTTGGCTTGTTGCTAATTCTAAAGCCCCACGCAAGATAATGTACAGTTTATAAACAAGGGTTAGATGTGGTCCCTTTGTGTCCTTGAGGCACAGCAGTAGAAGAAATGACAGAAGACAGCCAGTGATTAATCACATGGGCAATAAATACCAAGTGGTCCCAACCTGAGCTCTCCAGGCTCCCAAGGGTCTTAGAGAGCAGTAATGGGGAGGGAGGGGGGACCTATTTCCAGTACTTCAAAAAGACTAACCCCAAAAGCTCCTATTTACCAGAGATTAGATACATAGGCTAATTAAACCAAAACATCAGGTTTCTTTGCTTGGGGCTAGAATTATATCAACTTGGTGCAGAAACACCAGTTACCCCATGCTGACTGGAAGCTCTGATTGGCAGTCTTTGATTAATAAAACATGAGAAAGAGAATTCATTATTACTTAATAAATGTGTTTTGTTTGATAGAAATGTTTCAAAGCATGGCATTTGTGATGCAAGGGAAATAACATGTTCTATTTGGGCGGAAAGCTTGGGAATGAGGGAGATAGGTGATCTCACTAGATCCAAAGTTTAGGGGGAAGAGGAGGTGGGATTTGCCTAAGTAAGATTTGTGGAGACAGACTGGATTCATTGATTCAGTAGTCTCAGAAAGTGGTCTGGATCAGCTGCATGGGCTCCTTCTGCAAACCTGTTAGAAACAAACTTTTGGGCTTTGCCTACTAAATCAGTCACTCTGGGACAAGACCTGCCATCTGGATTGGGAAAGGCCTCTGGAGGCTCTGATACTCCCACAAATTTCTACCATTGTTTCCATAAGTCTGAGATGCTAAGAAAAGAGTAGGTGATTCTTAGAGGTACCAGGTCAGCCTAAAATCAAAGTGGGAGCCCAATGGAATTACTACAGAGAATTACTTCCTTTCCAAGTCTCTCATAGCTTCTGATGACATTTGCGATAAAGACTCAGTTTAATTCTAATAGGTGTTTAAGAAGAAATGTTCAAGTCTTTCTTGTTTTTTTCTTTGAACAAAGGAACAGACTTTTAAAAATATATATTTAAAAAAATTTAAAATTATGTCCTGTAACGGTGGTGGGTCATCTGGCCTCTTGATCAAGGAAGCTGAGGAGACCCCACCAGATGGACTTGAGCCAGTGTCCAGTCTATAAAGAGGAGGGTCAACACGGAGGAATCATTTCCTCCATGCTTCCAAGAGGAGCCAACAATGGTCGAGCAGGACCTTTGACTTATCCTCACATGGATGGAGCTGGTAAAAGAAAGGAGCCAGGGGCTCCTCCCAACCCCATGGGACCCC
>NW_008357033.1:3650037-3681441 GCF_000622305.1 Nannospalax galili | reverse complement strand
TCTTATAGGGTTTATACTGAGTACAATATTGTATAACTGTAATAATTCAACTGTAAACCTAAAAATTTACAGCCAAATTTGAAAGAGATGCATCCTACCTCAGGAAAACGTTATTGAATACGTCAATTGTGTTGTAATGATATGCTTCTTCTAAGTATGTTGTTATTAAATATATCATTTTTAAAAATTAAAAAAAAAATTTAAAATTGTGTGTGTGTGTGCTTGTGTGTGTGTGTGTGTGTGTGTGTGTGTGATATGAATGCAATGCTCAGAAGGGGTCAGAAGGGGTTGGATTTCCTGGAGCTGGAGTTACAGGAGGTTGTAATCTGCCTGAAGTGGATGCTGGGAACTGAATTCTGGTCTTCTGGAAGAGCAGTACATACTCTTAACCACTGAGCCATTTTTCCAGCCCCCTAAGCAACAGAATTTAGCTTGAGTTTTCTTCCCCTTGCATTTATTTTTATAGTTACCTTCTTTTTTGGCAAGTTTTCAATGTACAAGAGTGGCATAAAGTGTTCTTTTTGCAGCCTTATTAATATAAAAAGGTGACTCAGTATAAAGAAAAGAGGTAAATGGGGTGGGCAGGTGGCTCAGTGGGTAAGGTACTTGCCACAGCAGCTTGATGACTTGAGTTGGATCTCTGGTATCCACATAATGGTAGGAGGAGAGCATCTGCTCCACAAAGCTGTCCTCTAACCTCCATACTTACACATGCCATGGCACACATATGCCTACACACTAACATACATAACATAGACACACACATGCACAATAATAAATAAAAATTTTAAAAGTGAAAAGGTAAACAGTAGCAGCAGAAGTACATGGAAACGGAAAACAAAAGCATTTACATGCATGACTGGATTTTGTGATATAGATTTAAGATAACAAATGCATATATACATGTATGTACATGTGTGTAACTGTGTGAATATATATGTTTGGTATTGATGCACAAATGAATGGATTTATTTATCCTTATTTATTTATATTTGAGAATAGGCTACAGAAATATTAAATTCTAGCAAGGATTAGTGCAAGAAAAAAAAAAAACCCAAATAGCCAAAGTGTTCCAAGCAACAACCCATGACTTACTTGTGGGAGCAAAAATCAGTACAACAAAATCTCCCACTGCAGAGGGATGCACATGGTACTTTGGTTGGTTGTGCCAGGAATTTTTGATACTTCATTTCCTGTGGTACAAAGCTGCTGAGATGTAATGAGAGCTGGAACATAGGCTTTGTGATGTCTTGACAAAAATAAGAAAATAGTCCTTGAATAGGTGAAAATTAACAGCATGTTTCTAACCATACCAGGTTCTGAGAGATGCTCTTTTCATCATTTTATTTTGAGCAAGAAAGTGCCAAAGTAAACTGGTTTATGTATACACATATATGTGCCCAGTGTGTTATAGGCAGGGTCATTCGACTGGGGGTTGGAGGGAAAGTTATACTGTATTCCCTTTCTTTTCTTCCCAATTTTTAAATTATATGTAAAATCTGCTGGGTGTGGTGGTGCACACCTTTAATCCCAGGCAGGCCGGCCTCTGTGAGTTCAAGGCCAGTCTGGTCTACATAGTGAGTTCCAGGACAGGTGGGGCTACAGAGAGACCCTGTATCAAAAAGACCAAAAAAAAAAAAAAAAAAGTGTGTGTGTGTGTGTGTGTGTGCGCGTGTGTGTGTGTAAAATCTGTTTAAAATAATGGAGAGCTGGGTGTGGTGGCTCTCGCCTTTAATCCCAGCACTCAGGAGGCAGAGGCAGGGGGATCTCTGTGAGTTCAAGGCCAGCCTGGTCTACATAGTGAGTTCCAGGACAGCTGGGGCTACAGGGAGACCCTGTCTCAAAAAGACCAAAAAAAAAGGAGAAACATTAATCTAAGTTAATGCCTGCCTAACTTAAAAAAGCAACAACATAAAACACAGTGTAGCATGCACATGCACGTGCACACATACTTTAATACTTTAATAAAGATTTCATAAAACAATTTTCATCCTTATAGCAAGAGGGCACACTCAGAGTTTTTACTCTATTCTAATTCATAAAAACTGACTTCTGCCAGGTGTGGTGGTGCATGACTTTAATCCCAGCGCTTGGGAGGCAGAAGCAGGTGGATCTCTGTGAGTTCAAGGCCAGCCTGGTCTATGTAGTGAGTTCCAGGTCAGCTGGGGCTACAGAGAGACCCTGTCTCAAAAAGACCGAAAAACCAAAAACCAAAAAACCCTGACTTCCCAGTACACAAATGATCTCATTAGCAGTTTGGAAACATCACTCTGACTCACAAGTTCTAACTTTATTGTGCATAAAATTTGCCTCAGAGCCTGGTAAAATTCAGATGCCTCTGCTCTGGAAAATTTTCTCTTCCCTATTTTCCTCCCTGGGGATATGGATTCAGAGGGAACTATAGCTTGAATTTGCAAGTTTTAAGTGACCTGGAGGATTCTAATGTGCCTAGAACTTGGACCACATTTTGAGAAACACTACTTAAAAGAGAAACAAAGGCTGGGGAGGTGGCTCAGTGGTTAAAGTGCTTGCTGTGCAAATGTGAGGATCTGGGTTCAGATCCTCCAAACCTGTATCAATGCCCAGTGGACATGGCACCCACCTGTAATTCCATCCCCCAAAGTGCAGACAGGGAATCTCCAGATAAGCTGGTTCACAAAACTAGCCATCTTGAGAACTCTGGGTTTGATTGAGAGATTCTGTCTCAATGAATAAGGTGGATGAGTGATCAAGGATGATTTCTGACATTGGTCTTGGGCCTCCTCATGCATGCGCGCACGCACGCACACACACACACACACACACACACACGAGTCCATACACCTGCAAAACGTGTATACACACATGCACATACCACACACACAAATGGAAAAAGAAAAAAGAAAGAATTCACAATAGAATCTTAAAATGTTAATATGTGAAAAGCTATGGATCTTGCTTGAATTTGAAGTACCTTCGTTACTTACTGGATAAAGTTCAAGTGCAGAATGACATTCAGTGTCCTTCTTTGTGCAGGACCCGTTGAGATGCTCAGGTGTAGCCCCAGCTTAGAGGTATGGCTCCAATCTTCCTACCCTCTCTCACTCCTGATACATGTAAACAAACCATGCCAGTTGCTTTTGTGTGGACTTTCATCCTTGGAGCATGCCAGAATAGGTACTTCCACTGATTTTCTTGCTGCAAACAACTCCAAAGGCTGCTCACATTTAACAATCATGTTTAGGAGCTGGAGAGATGGCTTGGTAGCTAAGAGTGCTTGCTTCTCAAGCATGAGGACCAGAGTTTGGATCCTAGTCTCTATGTAGAAATCCAGGTGTGGTTCCGCACATACCTGCAATCCTAGAACTGAGTACATGTTAGGACAGGAGGATCACCTGGGCTTGCTAGCTGCCAGCCTAGCTGAAAAAATGAGAGCTCCAGGATCCGGGAGAGACCCAGCCTCAAAGGAGTAAGGTAGACAGTTATAGAGCAGGATGCCAGATTCCCCTCTTTTTCCTCTGCATGAGCACGCATGCATGCACCTGCACACATCTCTCTCACACCAACAAAACAAAACAAAACACATCCCTCATTTAAAAATATGCCAGAAAGTTAAGGAGTCCTCAGAAGTAAAAAACTAAGTAAGAAAAGGAAACAGTGTTCAAAGCTGTCATTTGCCTCAGAGACACTTCTGAAGTTGGTGAGTTTTGAGTTTTGACTTTATATGGCTTCAATTACAGGGGACAGTAAGTCCCAGACTCTGCCCAAGGTAAAGATCTAATAGAACCCATCTCATAAAGTTTTTAATCTCAAATGGCCATGCTACAGTGTAAAGGTGATTTAGTGTAAGGGTGGTCAGCCACTGTCACCTGAACCCTGTCACCTGGAGGGGGAAAGCAGTTGCATATCTTGAACAGGAAGGCTGGGTAGAGAGGCAATATAAAAATATAAAATCTTCCCTGCGAATTAGAATTGTAACCACAGGACCTACGATATGAATTTACACAAGATGTTGCTAGATGGGTCATGTTCCAAGGGAGCCTGTCAGAATCCAATGCACTGGTCTCTTCCAGGCTTCAAGGAGTTTTTCATGATAAAAATTTAAGAAATGTTAGCTCATGATCAAAAATGATAAAAAAATCATAATGAGACAAGGCAATATGAAGGTAGATTTTAGAAAAAGAATTTCTAGGGATGGAGAGATGGCTCAGTGGTTAAAAGCACATACTGTTCTTCCAGAGAATCCAAGTTCAGCTCCCAGCAACCACATCAGGCAGCTCACAAACATCTGTAACTCTAGCTCCTGGGGGAATCCTACACCTCTGACTTCTGAGGGCACCTGCAATCACATGTGCCTACCTACATGTAGACACATACATATGCACATAATTAAAAATAAAAAAGATAAGCTGGGTGTCGTGGAGCATGCCTGTAGTTCCAGCACTTGGGAGGCAGAGGCAGGCGGATCTCTGTGAGTTCAAGGCTGGCCTGGTTTACATAGTGAGTTCCAGGCCAGCTGGGGCTACAGGGAGACCCTGTCTCAAAAGGACCAAAAAATAAATAAATAAATAAAATAAAAAAAATAAAAAAGATAAAAAGAATGTCTAGAAATAAAAGACTGTAGGTTCAATAGTTGATTAGATATAATTGAGGACAGAATTGGTAACTTAGGGGAAAATCCTGAAAAATAGAATATAAGACAGAGAGATAGACAATACAAAAGAGAATCTAAGAGATCTAGAAGACTGAATGAAACTTTCTAATACTTGTGTAAACATTTCTGAGAATGCCTAAGAATTGATGAAAGATACCTGCCTATACACTCAGGAAGCCTAATGAATCCCAAGGAAGAGAAATAAAAAGAAGTCCATGCCTAGATACATTGTACATGAAATGGAAGAACAGGGAAAGACAGATGACCTCTAAAGAATGGTGATGTGCCCTACAGTTGTCTGTACCAATCATAGAAAGAACTGATGTATCTTAAATATGCTGAGAAAAGATGCAGTAAAATATTTTTAAAAGGAGGAGGAAATGAAGATTTTAGAAATATTTTATTATTTTTATTTTATGTGTATGAATGCATCACTTGCATGTATATAAGTGCACCCATGTCGTGCAATACCTGAGGAGGTCAGAAGAGGGCATCAGATCCCCTGGAACTGGAGTTACTGATGGTTGTTAGCTGCCATGTGGGTGCTGGGTATTGAACCTGGGTCCTCTGCAAGAGGAGTCAGTGATCTTAACTGCTGAAACAATTGTCCAGTCCCCGGAACAAAGATATTTTCAGGTGAAGTCTGAATGAGTTCATAACAACTGAAATTCTGATATTTATTCATTTATGCTTTTATGCATTTGAATGTTTGTGTGTGTGTGTGTGTGTGTGTGTGTCTGTGTCTGTGTGTCTGTGTGTCTATGTGTATCTGTGTTCATGGGTACTCACAGAGGCCCTAAGAGGACATTGGATCTCCTGAAGTTGAGTTATAGGCAGTTGTGAGCTGCCCAGTATGGTTACTGGGAACTGAGCATGGGTCCTCTGAAAGAGCAGCAAGAGCTTTTAACTGCTCAGCCATCTCTCCAGCCCCTACCAGTGAAATTCTGAACTTTATGTAGAGGAGGGTCTGGAATGGAGGAAGGAATGAAGATAAAGAACTGGTATATTATAGAGCAAATGAACTCAAGAAGACACTAGGTCTTGAAGGGTTAAAAAAATTGAAACTAGCTGGGTGAGGTGGTGGCTTTAATCCCAGCACTCAGGAAGCAGAGGCAGGTAGATCTTTGTGAGATCAAGGCCAGCCTGTCTTCATAGCAAGATCCAGGTCAGCTGGGACTACAGAGAGACCCTGTCTCAAAAAGATTGAAAAAAGAAAAGAAAGGAACTAAAATATATAAAAGCAGCAATTTAATTTTGGGAGAGGAAGTGACTAAAATTCAAAATTTATAGTCTTTTTATAGATTTTAACATTTTTTTAAAATTTATTTTTGAGACAGGATCTCATGTAGCCCAGGCTGTGCTTGAGTTCTACCTCCTAAGATCTAGGATTATAGATATGCAGCACCACAACCCAGCTAGTCTTTTTTTTTTTTTGTGTGGTAGAAGAGGATTAAGATGCTGGTCCACTTTGGATTTTGATATATGCATACATAGCTCAGCAGAAATATTTCTAAGGTGCTGAGGCCCTCAAAAGTAAAGAGCAGATCACCAAGAACAAATTAAGTGTTAGGAGACGCAAGAGCCTTGAGAAGTGAAGACCTAAAAGACAGCTAAACTTGTGTATTTTCAGACTTAGCTTTTTTTGGTTTTTGTTTGAGACAAGGTCTCATTACTATGCAGCCCTGGCTGTCCTGGAGCTGCTATGTAGACCAGGCTGGCCTCAAACTCACAGAGATCCTCCTGCCTCTGCATCCTGAGTGTTGGGATTAAAGGCACATGCTCCTGGTTTAACTCCTGATGAAGAGTGAAAAAAAATAAGATAGAACTACAATCTGTGAGGTCTGTGGAGGGATGACTTCAGCCCAGAGGCGGGCATGACTGAGGGCGAGGAGCGGGACCTTAGACTGGCTTATTCCTTCAGATTCTTCTCTGGGACACTGTGCCTTCAGAAAAAAAGAAAAAAACAAAAACATGTTCTTTTCCTCTGGTTATGGGGATATGAAATGTTCCTCTCAGGTAAGGGTCTCCGGAGGAAGGCAGGAGAATTCTGTTCATAAAGTGACTTGGTATTGAGTAGTTCCTCCTGTGCTCTAGAATGCTAGAACTCATTCCCTGTACCTGACCTTCTATCCAACTTTCCTTTATCCCTCTTCCTCTGCCAGCCTCTGGCGACTCCTGTTCCACTGTCACTTTTTCTTTTCTTTCTTTTTCTAGCACTGGGAATTGAACCCAGGGCCTTGGGTGTTCTGGGCAAGCTCTCTACCACTGAGTTGTGTCTCCTGCATGACTTCTGTTCTATTCATGAGACTCACTTAGTTTTTCAGATTTTACATATGCGTGAGAACATGGCATTTGTCTTTCTGTGTCTGGCTTACTTTAACAAAATGTTCTTCAGGCTCATCCATATTGTCGTTGATGACTATATTTTATTTTTTATGACTGAATAATAAATACTCCATTGTGTAATGTATCACATTTTCCTTATCCATTCATGTGTTGATGAATACATAGGTTGATACCATCTTCTTGCCATTGTGGATAATATTGTGATAAAAGCGGGTGAGTAAATATCTCTTGAACACTCTCATTTCTTTGAATGTGTACCATGTACTGGAATTGCTGATCATACAACAGTTTCATTTTACTGAGAAGTGAACTGAGGGACTCACACATGCTAAGCACACTACCACCGAGCCCTCTTCCAGCTCCTATTTTTCGTCTTTTTGAGGAACCTCCATACTGTTTTCCTTCGTGGCTGTACTAATTTACATTTCTGCTGGTAGCAGATGGCTTCCCCTTTCTCTGCAACCTCACCAGCATTTATTTACCTTTCATAACAGCCATTTTATTTGGGGTGAGATGATGTTTCTCTATGGTTTTGATTTGCCCTTTCCTGGTGAAGTTTCACATGCTCATCAGTCATTTGTACATCTTCTTTTGAGGAATGTCTGCACAGACCACTCCCCACTTTTAAAACTGCATTGCTTCTTTAAGTTGAGTTGCCAGTATTCTGACTATTAATCCCTTGTTAGATAAAGGAATAGTTAGCAGATATTTTATCCCATTCTGTAGACTGTACAGAAATTTCTTTTAGATTGATATCATTGCATTGGTCTATTTTTGCTTTTGTTGTTTGTACTTTTGGGGCCCTAATCAAAACAATCAAGGCCCACCCATAAGAATGTCTTAACTATTTCTCTGATGTTCTCCCCAAGCAGTTTCATTGTTTCAGGCCTTACATTTAAGTTTTTGAATATTTTTTGAATTTAGTGAGAGACAGGAGTTTAGTCTGTATAGATATTCAGTTCCCTCACCACCATCTGCCTAGACACTGTCCTTTTATCAGTGTGTGTTCTTGGCACCTTTGTTTAAAAATCTGTTGATGGGCCAGGCGTGGTGGCGTACACATTTAATCCCAGCACTCAGGAGGCAGAGGCTGGCAGATCTCTGTGAGTTCAAGGCCAGCCTGGTCTACATAGTGAGTTCCAGGCCCGCTGGGGCTACAGGGAGACCCTGTCTCAAAAAGACCAAAAAAAAAAAAAAAAAACTATTGACTATGTATGAATCTAATTCTAGGGCTTCTGTTCTATTCCACTTCTCTGGTTGTCTGCTTTATTTGAGTACCATGCTGCTTTGGTTACTATAGTTTTCTAGTATGTTTTGAATTCAGGTATTGTGATGTTTATAGTTTTGTTCTTTCTGTAGAGGTTTGACTGAACTTTGACCCTAGAAAATCTAAGATTTTTATATATATAAAATCTCTAAGTCTTATCTTTTAAAAAAATATTTTATTTTGTTGGGTGTGGTGGTGCATGCCTTTAATCCCAGCACTTGGGAGGCAGAGGCAGGAGGATCTCTGTGAGTTCAAGGCCAGCCTGGTCTACATAGTGAGAGTTTCAGGCCAACTGGGGCTACAAGGGGACCCTGTCTCAAAATATATATATTTATTTTAATTTTTTTTTACTTTATGTATATTAGTGTATTGCCTGCATATGTGTACCTGTGTCATGCAATGCCTATGGAGGCCAGAAGAGGGCATCGGATTCCCCTGATACTGAAGTTACAGATGGTTGTTAGCTGCCATGTGGGTCCTGGGAACTGAACCCAGGTCCTCTGCAAGAGCAAGTGCTCTTAACCATGGAACCATCTCTCCAGCCCCAAGTCTCATTTTTATATACCCTAAGAAACTTGCTCAGATCTTCAGAGCTTGCATAAGTTTTCTCATTTTCTTTTCCATTCTGAAAACATAGTCATCTTCACGTATAAATCCTTCTTTAGTAAAATAGTTCCATTTCCATATCCATCTAACGACTTTTATTTACTGGTTTTCTTTCTTAATACCATGAGGCATGGTAAGATTAACACATAAATTTGCCATCTGTTGGGAGAATTTTCTTTCTGAGACTACTAAGCAATGTTTCCTCCCTTCCTAAGATTCTAGTGACAAACTAATATTTGATTACACTAAAGTTCACCCTGGGGGAACCAATGAGTTTATTAAGCTTACTCACAGAACCTGGGTGAGGAGTTAATGATAAGTATGTGAGTGACCCAAAAGCAGTTGCACTGGAAAGTCTTTACCCAGCATGGATGATGACTTCCCCATGGCCTCATGGGTGTACTACCCTGTTTCTAGCCTCCCCCAGCCTGTATGCTTTAGTTCATCTCTGACCAGGAGGACACATGATTAGGGCATAATCACATATAACTGACTGGGAGGAATGGCTGGATACTCAGGTAAGGGTCCAATGACCCTATTTACCCCAGTTTTATAACAGGACATAGACAGTCAACAAGCCCAGTTGTGATGATCCTTTGTGAGTAGACACAGCTGAAGTAATGAAGGCTTGGAAGATAGTACTGTGCAGCATCATGTTATTAAAAGAAAGTTGAATCCAAATTACACACATAGGAAAATGCCATAAGTTAATATTACTTATGTACATATGGTTATATACACAATCAGACAGCTTGTATCTGTAAATGGAGGCAGACAACCTGAAAAGCTTAAAATACCCTCCCTTTTATAAAAAGATCCAGTTGTAAGACAGCATAATACTCTGATATTTCCTAGTACATGCCACTTTTTATTTTTCAATTTAACTTTAGGCCAGGATCGAGTGCAGAAAACCATAAGGCTTTTCTTTTTTTTGACCTGTTCTATAAAACCCATGTTATAAATTACCACATGGAATCTTGGATTAAGTATCCATAATCTAGAGAAAAAGGAACACAGAAAATATTAACACCTAAAAGAACTTAGGAAGAGATGTTAGAATGCTTGTTTTCTTTATCCTGTCTATAACACAGAAATAAAAGAAAACACAAACACCAGGGCACCTGAGGTGTAATGAAGCAGCAATACCTGGGGGCAGGGAAGGGCAGAAAAAGGAAGAAAGGACATTCTATCTTAACCAAAGAAAAACCAGGTCTATTAACACCAGGCAGAGGACAGAGATTAAGACTGTGCGGAACTAGCATCTCCAATCTCCTGCCATTATGGCCATCAAGACTCTGGCTGCTGCGGCTATTACCATCACAGAAGTGGCCCCAATGTCTTCAGTAGCATTAGTTTATCCTTTGGGGTCACAGACAGGATCTGCACTTTCTGCAAGTTTTGGCTCTGGGGTGCTACCATTCACAAGAGTTTCCCAGTCTACCTTTGGTAGCTATCTAGTGTTTGAGGCACATAGTTGAAAAAACTCTAAGTTCTCTTTAGAGACCAATAAATATATTATGTAAAACAATGTAAAACACCAAAATAATCATCCTTAGAGACCAGTAAATATATCACACTTAAAGGTCCCCTTTAGAAACAGGTAAATATGTCATGCAAAACAATGTCAAAACCCCAAATCCCATTATAGAGATCTGGTATTATTTCCTTAGTTTGACATAAAAATGCATTGGCCTTATCAAATAGCAATATAGTCTATGTTGAGTCTCTGGGTTTTCTATTTTTATGATCCAATTAAGACTCCAAGAAAGTGAAGAACAAAAAGGAAAAAAAAATTGCAAGAGACTGACATATGACTAAATGCCTGTGGTACAGAAAATTCCCAGGTATGATTCCTTTAGGGATTCATAGTACAGGCAAACTTCTGGGTGCTGCCATGTTGGTCTTTGCCATGTGGTTGCATTAACCAAGATGGTGGTAAGGTCACATGATTGTTGCCTTTTGATAGTCTGACTAACCAAGATGGTGTCCAAGTCATGGGGCTGTCTTCATACTGATGATGCCATCAGCCAAGATGGCTACCAGATCATGTGGTTGCTTGCATCTTGATGAGGTCACCAGCCAAGATAGTGGCAAAGCCACATGGTTACTTTTTGTCCATGGTGAGTTCAGCTCCATGATAAAATGAGCCCGTACCCCAATAGGGAATAAGCCTTGTGGGAGTCACATATCTCACATATTAAATGTGGAAAGCTACCCTCTTTTCTTAAAAAAAAACAAAAAACATTTAAATTAGACTGATAGCAGCAGAAATTACCCTCAGGTATGTAGACCCAAAATAGCAAAGCAAAGGAACAGTGGAAGGAATTCCACGGTCTCAAATCAAGGAAAGGGAGTCCATGTCTGACCACCCATGGTAAATGCCAAGCAGTGTTGTCTGGATCTCCTCTCCCCTCAGTCTGTGCCTATCTACAAGCTGTGTCTGGGAAAGGAGCCCATGAAGGAAAAAATGAGGAGGTGTGCTCAAATATGGTCTTGATGCCATTTTGTTTCATCCAAGCATGGCATAGATTGAAATCAGAGAAGATATGTGACCCTCCTTGTTGACTGGAAGTCAAGTCTCTTAGAAAACAACTTGTTAAAAATAGTTTAATCCTGATTCAAAATCTTAGCAAGCTTGTGTGGAGATTTTACTCAGTCAGAAAAGTAACTGCCTAGGGACCACTTGATTTAAGGTGGTATTGGACCTAACCATACCAAGCCACTCTGTTCCAATATTTTGTAACTTTATAAATATATAGGCAACTGTTGGTCACAAAATGTACTTTCCCATCTCAGAATCATTACAGATCTAGGGAGCATCAAATGTAGTTTAAGCATTCCCTGACAAAGGAAATCCTCCAGGTTTAATTCAGAATACTTTCTCATCTGGTCTATCTTAGTCTATCTAAAAAAATTTAGTTGAACATTCAACCTTTCCTAGTTAGATATTAAAAGACTTACTGACATTTTGAGATGAAGGAACCAATTCTTTTATATATATTTTTATTTTTATTTTTATTTTATGTGTATGAGTGTTATGCCTGCATGTAGGTGAGTGCACCTGTGTTGTGCAAAGCCCGCAGAGGACAGAAGAGGATGTTGGATCCTCTAGAACTGGAGTTACGGACAGTTGTTGGCCACCATGTGGGTGCTGGGATTTGAACCTGGGTCTTCTACAAGAACAGTCAGTGTTCTTAACCACTGAGCCATCTCTCCAGCCTGTTAAGTTCTCTTTTTAGATGTCTGACCTCAGTGCCACATAGTTGGACATGTACATATCTAATTCCTCCCCCTCCAAGGAGACATAAAAGTTAGAGCTCCTCCTGGGGAGTCAGAGAGAAACGGAGGTGTTATTGTACATTTCAGAGGGAAACAGAGGTGTCATTGTACATTAGAGGCTCAATTCCTGTTCCCTAAGGAGGGGATTTCTTGCATTTTTCAATTGTGCATCTCATTCACTCTCAAACAACCTCCAGAATGTCCTGACCATGAAGGCATACTTGTCATCCCCATGACTCTTTTTGCTTTGTTCTGTGCCTGGTCTCCCTGGTGCTTGCTTGGGTCCTTACCCTCCCTTCCCAGGATCATTACAGAGATAAGGAACATCAAATGCCCAAGCCTTGGGGCCACCACAGTGAGGCAGTGGGATGCATCTCCCCAAAGTTGAGGTTCTAAACTTGCTCCCAGATGAAATTAGAATCCTGAACTCAGCCCCCAAATTGTTTCTCTATTTTTATTTTTTTGGTCTTTTTTTTAACTTGTTTTTATTTTATGTGTATGAGTGTATTGTATGCATATATATAAGTGCACCCATGTTGTACAATGCCTTCAGGGTCAGAAGAGGACATTGGACTCCTCTGGAACTGGAGTTACAGACTGTTGTTAGCCACCACTGGGTGTTGGGACTCAAACTCAAGTCCTCTGGAGGAGCATCTAGTGCTCTTAACTGCTGGGCCATCTCTTTAGCCCCCTTTTGGGGTCTTTTAAGACAGAGCCTCCCTGTAGCTCTTCTGATCTGAAACTTGCTATGTAGACCAGGCTGGCCTTGATTTCACAGAGATCCACCTGCCTCTGCTGACTTAGTGCTGGGATTAATGCCACTATGCCCGGCCTGAGCCCCCAAATTTTTAAAAATAAAACCTGAGGTTCAAGGACCCCACCAATACTCCACAAAGAGCACATGAACAAAGCAAAAGTAACTTGGCAAGGCAGTTTTTACTTTTGCAAAAGGGTGTGTTGTGTATTCAGTCATATCCAGCAAGCACACTCAATCTGAAAGCTTGTTAGATTTTTATCTCTAATGCAAGAGTACTGTGTCTTTCCTCCATTGGCTGACATCTGACTTCACAGTCTTTCCTAGTTGGCTAGTCCAAAAGAACTGGCCAAAGGAAGGGGAAATGGGGTTGGCCAAAGAGGAGGAAGGCTCCACCTCCCAGCCATCAGGTTGTGGAAATGCATCAGGGCCTTTTTATAAACAAAAGTATGACAGGGTGTGTGTAGGGGATTAAAAAATTAGAATTCTTTGTTGTAAACCAAAAGTTTTACAGGGTTTGAAAGAAAAGACTGCTATTTGATGTTTCTTACTTGGGTGCTGGGATTACAGGTGTGTGCCACAATTGCCAGGGTCTCCCTGTGCTCCCAGCTGGCCTAGAACCTGCTATGTAGATCATTTGATCTCAGAGATCCTCCTGCCTTTGTCTCCCAAGTGCTGGGATTAAAGATGTTAAAGATGTGCACCTTCACATCCAGTTGTTACCTTTTTTTATTCTACTGGTTTTTACATGATTTTGTATATTGCAGTTTTAGTCAACTTAGTTCTAACAGATCTCTCTCTCTCTCTCTCTCTCTCTCTCTCTCTCTCTCTCTCTCTCTGCCCTCCCTTAGGTTTCCCTATGAGTTGAGTTGTTTGCAAAGCAGTGCAGTTTCACTCCCTCCTTTCCAATTTGAATGCCTGTTCTCTTTCCTAATTGCTCTGCCAAGGATTTCGAGGACAATGTTAACCAGGATCCTCAGAGAATATTTGCTTTTGGGGAGAAGGGCAGAGAAATCTTACTTCTGATCTTTTTCTCAAATGTAACAAGATTTGGGGTAGCATTTCTGAACCCCATCATTAGTCACTAAAGACTGCAGGTAGAATGACAGCCATCTCTTCCTGCGCAGCCTCTGGTTATGCTAGTGTCCACACTTCTGGACAGTGGGGAGACTTGTCTGCCTATGTGGGAGGGCTATTTCATCACTCATACTGTTGGAAATTGCCAGTGCATAACCCAGTGGAAGTGTACCATCTTTTGCCGATGTTTTAGTGTTATGTTTTAAGGACTTTCCTGACTCTTGCTGCTGTTCTGCAATTCTCCCTACTAACTCTTCTTTCTCCAAGCAGTAAGCCTTAGGAGACCTGATCAGTGAACTTAAAACCTCTGGCTTCTTTAGGTGATTTGCTTGATCAGTATGACTCATGGGTAATGATTGGAAAAGAATGGTCCATAGGCCCTTGGGTTTCCAAGAACCTGTCAGGAGGTTGTGCTTTTAAAACTTTTTTTTTTAACCCATAACCCATTTTTGCCTGAGAAATTTTCATGTGACCCTGGATATATAGGTTTACAAAGTGATACGGGATAGGAATCAAACATTTACTGATGAGAAATGATAGAAAAATTTATTTTAAAACAATTCTTTGGTATATATATATAATTTTATCATTTCTGAAAGATGAAAGCAAATTTGTGTACTAATGAGATGGATGTGATTGTTTATTGTTTCATAAAGAATGAAATCTTGGCTGGATATTTGGTACTGCAGGATGCAGAGCATCTTCAACATTTTTCCAGAGTTGATTGGCATTTCAATCTTATAGTCATCAATGCTGAGAACACTGTTTTGTAGAGAGATGTAGTACAAAATGGTGAAAGCATGTTTAAGGCCATTTCATAAATTGTTGGAAATTCTGTTCGGATCCCAAGCCAAAAATAACTAAACTGCTTTTTTACAAAACTCAAGCCAGAAATTTAAAAAGTAATTTAAAAGGATCAAGCATTCTAACAGTACAATGCAAAGATATAACAATTTAATACACACTGAGGAATAGCAGTAGGAAAATGTTGAAAGTCTTTGTTTTCTGTAATTAAACCATTAGGTTTCTATAAGAGCACCGTAGTTCCCAACATACAATAGTCTTGAATCTGAGCTGAGGTGTTTCAGTGTTCACTGCCGACACATGGTGCAAGGGCATGCACAGTGCAAAGTGCTCACGCTGGGCTCAGAACCAAGACCTCTGTGAAGCAGTACCTTGCAGCTTGATTGGGCATGAACTTCTAGAAACATCTTAGGTTCATTATGTGTTTGATTTAATTTTGTCTATTGTGTGTTCAGAAACCTTTTACTGTTGGTAAATTTTTCATGACCCCACATTCAGTTACATGGCCCTATAGGGTCATGATCCTTATTTTAAGAAGCTGTGCTCTAGGTAAAAAATATTTTTTAAAAGCAGGGCATGGTGGTGCATGCCTTTAATTCCAGTTTTTGGGAGGCAGAGGGAAAAATCTATTAGGAGTTCTGGTTAGCCAGGAATATATAATAATGAAATTGCTTCAAAAAAAATTAAAAGAATTTACACTAGTTATTCGGTTATATTCTCTCTCTCTCTCCATGCATGTGTGCTACAGAGGACAGCTTGTGGGAGTTGGTTCTCTTATTCTGTGCCATGTGGGCTCTGGGGAGTGAACAGGTCATCAGGCTTGGCAGGAAGCACCTTTACCTGATAAATCATTTCCCTGGTCTCTAAAATAGTTTTTAATTTTAATATATTTACTTTTTCTTATTTTATGTGTATGAGTGTATTGCCCGAATGTATGTGAGTGCACCTGTGTCATGCGATGCCGCAGAGGTCAGAAGAAGGCATCAGATTTCCCTGGAACTGGAGTCAAGGGCAGTTTGTAGCTGCTATGTGGGTGCTGGGACTTGAACCCGGGTCCTCTGCAAGAGCAGTCAGTGCTCTTAACCACTGAGCCATCTCTCTAGCCCTCTAAAATATATATATATATTTTTTTGCCTTTTTTGAGACAGGGTCTCCTTGTAGCTTCAGCTGTCCTGGAACTCACCATGTAGACCAGGCTGGCCTCGAACTCACAAAGATCCGCCTGCCTCTGCCTCCCAAGTGCTGGGATTAAAGGCGTGAGCCACCACGCCCGGCTCTAAAATATTTTTAAAAATATTTTTATTGTTTTTATTTTATGTGTATGAGTATATTGCCTACATTTATGTTAAGTGCACCCATGTTGTACAATGCCCACAGATGTCACAAGTGGGTGTTGGATCCTCTGGAACTGAATAGTTGTTACCTGCCGTGTGGGTGCTGGGGTTTGAACCTGGGTCCTCGGTAAGAGCAGCCAGTGTTCTTAAGTGCTGAGTCATCTCTCCAGCCCCTCCAAAATATTTTTATATTAGTACCAGTGGTGCAAAAACAATGACAGCTCAAGTTGCTGTCCCCTCAACAGAATAATCAGTGGCACTGACTGCAGCATAGTCAACCTCTTATTTATCCTAGGGGATTGATCCTAGTTACCCCACCCTCCAAATCCATGCATGCTCAAACCCCTTATACTGAATGGCACAGTATTTACAAATGACTCTTCCAGTATACTTTAAATCTAGAGTCTTTAGAAACCCTAACACAATGTGAATGTTATGGAAATAGTCCTTCTATTGTATTGTTTGGGGAACAGGGACAAGAGAAAAAGTCTGCATTTATTTAGTACAGATGTAAATTTTTTACCAAATATTTTCCATATTGAATCCATATTTTCCCGATTGAATCCTTGGATGTAGAACCCCTGAGATGAAGGCAGCAGTCAGTACATTCTTCTTTGCTAAACATGGTAAAATCAAACCAAGCTAGATAAAAACCCAACCTCACTTGAGTATCTTTGATCAAGCAGTACAAATGATTAATTCAATTAATGTCAACATTTATGTGTACATATTGTTTCAATATTTTGTGTAATTAAATGGAAAGTGCACATAATGAACCTGTGTAGCACACTGAAGTAGGATGGTGTGTGTGTGTGTGTGTGTGTGTGTGTGTGTATTGGTACACATATGTCATAGCATGTGTATGGAGGTCAAAGGACAACTTGTAGGAGTTGGTTTTCTTCTTCCATCGTGTGGGTCCTGGGGATAGAACTCAGGTCATCAGGCAGCAAGTGCCTTTATCCCCTGAGCCATCTCACTGGTCTAAGTTGTACTTTTTTAACTTTTCCTTTGAGCTGGCTAACATATGTACCTGGTTCCTGTAGTATGAATTAACAAATCTTTAATACGTGTTCATTTTATATAATATGAGAGTCAATGGTAAGTAATTTTTGAAAATAATCTTTTAGCCAGGCTTGGTGGTGCACACCTTTAATCCCAGCATTTGAGGGACAGAGGAAGGGATTTTGTATGAGTTCACTGCCATCCTGATCTACATAGTGAGCTCCAGGTCAGCTAGGGTTGCATAGTGAGACTGTCTCAAAAAATTATTTTTAACAAAGATTATAGCTTCTCTAGCTTTGGTATTTGAAATGGAATTCATTAGAAATAATTGAAATGAGTCAGTCAAGGTAAACATCTGACAGTATTTGTTACCAAAGATTCCATTACAGTTACCAAGTGAAAATTAGAATACCTGCCACTCATGAGCTAGACAGACAGCATCCCTATCTTATAAGACTGGTGGTTAGCTTAGTGGACATGATGTTGGACAATGACATGACAATGTTTGGATGATCTGTATAACTCATTGAACAAGTATTTCCCAAATGACCCATTTGTGCCGTTACAAGTGATGCATAAGTAAAAAAGAAATTCATTAGAAGTGTCTGCTATAGGCCAGTGGACCTTAATATATTAGAGTGCGAAAGTTCACTGAGGGCCTGGAGCCAATGAAAGGGTTCATACTTAATATGCACAAAGCATTAGTTCCACCCCCAGCACCAGAAAACCCATGGCATGCATGTGGAAGTTAGAGGACAACTTTTGGGGTTGGTTCTCTCTTTCCATTGTGGGTTCTAGGGATCAAACTCAGGCTGTCAGGCTTGCACAGCAAGTTCTCTTACCCACTGAGTCATCTTGCCAGCCACAGGCTGAGTTTTGATGTGACATCACATGCTATTTTATTCCACAGCCAGTGGCTTTAACCATAAGTCCATGCAATCAGCGCACTCTGAGTGAGCACAGCCCAAGTATCCTAATTTTCTTGGGTTTCAATTTCCTAATCCATCAAACACGTGAGGTTAGACAGCTTCTTTTCCAACCTTGGGCCAGGTCTCCAGCTCTCTGCAGAACCAGAAGCATTCCCTTACCCTTGGGTCTCCCAGATGTGTGATGGCCAAGATGCCCTGTTTCTGTGATTTTTCACAAGCCATATTTTTAGTGCTATCTCCATGAGTACTGGGGTTTGGATGGCTTTGTGGTTGGAGAGTGAAGACTTAAAAGGATGTGAGGTTGTGGAAGTGACTCATTCATTATTGTAGAGAGACAAGATAGAGATCCAGTAGTTAATTCATTTTGCCACTGAATTCTGGAGCCTGGAACTAGAGTCCTAAGCATGAAGCCTCCACTGCTGGTCGATTTTTTTTAACCTCAATTCAAGAATTGCTTTCAGTCAACATTACCTCTGCTTTCTGAGCACAAGCCAGGCTATTGTGCTGGAAATAATCCCTGTTCATCTTATTGGAGTGGCTTATGTTGCCATAGTTACTATTTGGGTTCTATGCACCTAAAATTTCAAGTATTTATCAGGCAAAAAGAATTTGCTTCTCTCTCTCTCTCTCTCTCTCTCTCTCTCTCTCTCTCTCTCCTCTCTGTGTGTGTATTTCTATCTTTGTCTCTGTTTCTGCCTTTGGGAAATCAGATTGGCGAGAACATAGACTTTTGAGTTCTATTCAATACCTGTTTTAAGTGGGGGACTGTCACATGAAGTCCTGCAGAGAAACAGTTAACTCTCCAGCAGTGAAAAACGGGCTTGGCCACGGCCTTGAAAAATGGAGTTATCAGCATCCCGCTGAGGCCCCACCATTGCTGCCGATGATGGATGGAAACACACGTTGTCACTGCCAGTTGTGCAGCTCAGGAAATTGCATGAGGCAGCTGGTTATTTATGACGGAGCAACACAAAGCTAGCTGGTCAGCAGGTTTCTCGGCTGCTACCACTCTGTGTCAGTGGAAACTTTCTCTACAGTGCTGAAGGCTGGAGCAGAAGTTGGTAAAGAGGTGGGAAGGAGAGGTGGCCCTGGGAGGGTGTGTATGGGCTAATAGCATGGTAGCTATAGTGTCTTTGTACAGTGTCTGTTTGCCAGGCTGCTTCACAGGTTCTGAGTTGACCCACAGTGGTGCCCAGAAATAGTCCCCTTTTCCTGGTCACCATGAGCTAGACTGGTTTTTATGTGACTGTCTCCTAGGAGCCTAAAGCTATGCCACATGGCTGGAAGCTGTGTTTACAAGCTTTTCATCTGTCTCCCTTAACTTGTGGTTGCTATGGTTTCCTTAGCCTGCTGGGCTTGGCCCTTGAAGAGGGACAAGCTGTCCACTCAACCAAAAGCCAGAGGCACTAGCTCCATCAGCATGGGCCTTTTGACTGTTCTTAATTGTATAACATGCCCTACCTATCCTGTGCCCCAGGCTTCTCTTGCCAAGAGGCTGACCTTGATCTTGACCCCAGGACATGTCCAGTGTGGGGTATACCACTTTGCTGCCTGTCCCGTACCCACTGTTGTTTACTCAGCCAGGGTGCTCATTTTGGCCCCTGCTGCACTGGCTTCTGAGGGGTTCAGATTTTGCTTTATGGAGTTCCATTCTCCTCTTTCATCAGCATCACAACCTCCTCATATCTAAGGCACATTTGCACCTGGGGTGGCTCTGGTGCCTGCCACTCTGGCATGGAAGCCTGTTGCTATGGGCCCAACATTCATTCCCTTTTCAGGTAACAGCCTTGTGTCTTCCTGATCCACTTCCTTCACCACATTCACAGTTATAGGTTTCTAGTGGGGTTTATCCCACCCCTCCTATTCCAGGGACCAGCCAGTTGGAATATTATGTTCCAGTTCCCATTATTGGTCTAAACATGGACACATGATCACAGATCACAAAGAATGAATTCTGGACCTTTCACTAGAAAGTCTTTTGCTCTGTGGTTCTTTAGGGGGTAGGACTGCTGTTTAAAGAGAATGAAACAACACAGGGAAGAAAGCTAAGAGATCAGGAGCAAACCTGGAACTTCACATTGTGCGGTTTCACTATAGTCCAGATTCCAGGCCAGAAGAAACCCCCTTTTTAATGCAAATGACCATTTGAATTAGCTTCTGAGACTTGTCCTGAAAGTCTGAACCATCTCCATTATAAGGACACCAGGCTCCCAGAACTGAAATCACCTACCCAAGATGCGCAGGCTCTCCGATTTGACCCTGTTTCCCATGGCTGCAGTAAATGCTCTTCTATGCAGACTTTAAATAGCACTCCAATTCGTTGATAACTCTCAGGATACACAAGCGTTTTCCCATGACTTTCCTGCCCTGCCAACTCTGTTCTCTCACCATATGCTCACAGTACAGAGGTATACAGTATTAGCTTCCTCTTTCCATGTGAAGTCATTGGAGATTGGCTGTGTTTGCACTTAGCTTACAAGTGGCAAAGCAGGACTGTGTACTTCAAGTCTGGTTTAATATTCACTTTATTTCCCTACATGACTTCCTGAGTATGCCATGAAGAATTAGTAATTGCCCCAGCTGGAGGCCTCTTTTGCTGTTTTTCCCCAAGGGAGCCTTGTCCACTGCATACCTTGGAGGTAATTGACCTGGGCAGAGACTTGACAGGATAGAAAAGGCTTAGGCCTGAGGGACAGACACTGACTTAGATCTTGCTTTTACCACGTATTGCTTTTGTAATGGTCTCAGTCCATTTAAGGCTGCTGAATACCATGAGTACCAATGTGATGCCACGAGTAGTTTATCAACAGCAGGAAGTTATTTCTCACTGTTCTAAAAGCCAGAAGTCTGAGACTAAGCTACCAGCAGATTGTATCTGGCAAAAGCAAGCTTCCTGGTCTATAGAATGGGATATTTTTCAGTGTCCTCACATGGTGGAAGGGACAAGGCAGCTCTTTGTGGTCTCTTTCTCTCTAGAATATTCTTTATTTATTCTTTGATAATTTCATGCATATATACAATATCTTGATCCTAGCCAACAAATCCCCTCCCAGTCACTTTTGCACCCCCCCATTTCCCTCTTTCACCTTCATACTCTTTTTTTTTTTTTTGGTTGCCCACTGAGTCTAATTAGTGTAGCCTGCATGTGTATGGGTGTAGGATCATCCGCTGTTGCTTGGGCAACCTACCAGTGGTCACACCCTTGAAGAAAAAATCACTTCCTCTCCAGCAGCCATCAGTTGCCAATAGCTCCTCAGCTGGGGGTGGAGCCTTTTGAGCCCTTCCTCTATCCATGATGGGATTTTTTGGCTGTCTTGATCTTGTGTAGGTCTTATGCAGGGAACCTTAGCTGCAGTGAGTTCCTGAGGGCAATGGCCATGTCAGGTTCAGAGAATAATGTTCCACAGCACTCCTCCCCGTCTTCCAGCTCTGAAATGCTTTCCACCTCCTCTTCCTTGAGGTTCCCTGAGTCTTGGGGATAAGGGATGGTATAGATGTCCCATTTAGGGTTGAATACTCAATAGTCATTTATTTTTGACACTTTACTATTTATGAGTCTCTGCATTGACTGTAACCCTCTGCAGAAAGAAGCTTCCCTGGCCAAGGTTGAGACCAGCACTGATCTATGGATATAAATGTAATTTCCCCCCCTTTTTTGAGACAGTCTCCCTGCAGCTCCAGCTGGCCTGGAACTTGCTATGTAGACTAGATGGGTCTTGATCTCTCGGAAATCCACCTGCCTCTGCCTCCCCAGTGTTGGGATTAAAGGTATGTGACACTATGACTGGCAAATGTAAATATTTAGAAGGCAGTTTGATTACATGTCCATTGTGTACATGTAATGTACATTTAATGTGTACACTAGTACACATTAAATAAATTTAAAAAAATCTTAAGAGGTTTTTAATCACATCATTGTGAAAACAGCCATGGCTTAGGCAAGTCATGAGACTTGTTCTCTGTCCCTCCCATTTTTCTGGAAGTTTTGACCACTGACCCAGTGGTTAGGATAGACTCAAAAGAGTGGATCTAAGGTGGAAAAGCCACATTCCAGTAGGGCCACATCTGAGCACAGATCTCTGGGAATGGAGGCCATGCCAGTGAGGGTCAGGAACTCTTGTGGACCAGAGACCAGCAGACTGATAGTGCCTGGATGTGAGCAGAGAGATGGGTGGTCTCAGGAATTAGACCCACAGGAATGGGGAAACAAACTAGGAAATGCCTCAGTGATGCTGAAGGTGTTTATATCAGACTCATAGCTTTGCTGTGGCTTCTGCTGAGCCAGGAATCCATTAAAGAGCAGCTGACTTGGCAGGAGAGGGGGTTAGGATTAGGGGGAAGTTATACCTTCTGGCAGGTATAGCATTGTGACACTAAGGTTTGATGGTGATACTCTTGATTGATTCATTCAACATATCTTTACAACGAACTGGAGAAAAAGCTTATTTTCATAGCCACAGTTTCTTCCCTCCCTTAACCCCTCACCTTCCAGGAAACCCAGGGAGGTGTAAACACTTGGATTGACTGCTTGAGGTTGGGGAAGATGGAATCCTAAACATTCAAGTCTGAAGGATTTTAGACAGTTCTGCTCATTTAACCAGCTATCAGGCTCTTATCTGAAGGAGTGGGTTGGCACTCTGAGGACAACTACTGAATAGTGGGGATCAACAGAACATATGTTTTAGAGGTTGAGATAGAAGGAAGGGAAGAGAAGGAGGTAAAAGGAAGTAACTGACAGGGTAGAGCAGAGGTCTTGGGGAAAAAGAAGAGACATATATAAAGAAAATTTTATGGAAGTCTTGCCATCTGATGCAGAGTATAAACCTTCTTTCCTGCCACTCCAAGAACACTTCAGTAAAGCAGATGCTCCTGGTAACTGTGTGCAGTTTGACCTCTTTTGACGACAAGCAGAAACACAGAGTCCAATTTCAGGCTGGACAAGGGACAAGCACAAACTTGCCTACCAGGATTTTGCCATGTGTGGGTCACATGTTTTTGGAGCTCCTCGGGCACTGAGGCTGCAAAGATTATGAGATATTTTGTTTGTTGTGTTATTTGTTTTTTTGGTATAACAGGTACAGAAACAGATTAGAGTAAAAAACATATGTTCTTGGAGACTGAACAGAACATTTTTTCTTCTCCTCCTCTTCTTCCTTTTCATCTTTTCCTTCTCTTTCTGAAAGGGTTTCATGTAGCCCAGGCTGGCCTCAAACTTGCTATGTAGCTGAAGATGACCTTGAACTTCTTATTTATCTCTCTCTCTCTCTCTCTCTCTCTCTCTCTCTCTCTCTCTCTCTCTGTGTGTGTGCACATGCCATGGCACACATTTGGAGGTCAGGGGACAACTTTTGAAAATTAATTCTCTCTTTTCACCATAGGTTCTGGTGATCAAACTCAGGTTTCCAGGATTGAGTACCAAGCGTTCTTACCTGCTGCGTCATCTCATTTGCTTGAAGGTGAAATTCTGATCCTCCTACTTCCTTCTTCCGAGCGCTGGGATTACAGGTGTGTACTCATTACACACATGCACATGCACGTACACATATAAATTTAAAAAGCAGTCACTTTGGCTGAGAATATAGCTCAGTGATAGAATATTTTCTTAGCATGCTCTAGGCCCTGGGTTTGTTCCCCAGCATCTGCAAAAAAAAAAAAAAAAAAAAAAAAAAAAAGTGATCACTTATTAAAAGTCACTCATCCCACCAAAATAGAAATTGTGAGCTGCTGTCTCATGTGGGTTCTGGGAGAGCAGCAAGTACTCTTAACTACTGAGCATCTCTCCAGTAGTTTTTATATGGGATGGGCTCAGGGGGCTCAAACTCAGTTCTTCATGCTTGTATAGCAGCCACTTTACTGACTTACTTAGCTCCCCAGCCATGTTTAAACATTTTATTTTAGATTAGCATACACTGTAATAGGTTTCATTGTGGCACCTTTATCCACTCAGTTTTCGTTCATTCCCCTCTCTCACTCTCACTGCCCTCCCCCATGCCTCCTGCTTACCCCTGGCTTGTTCCCTTCTTCTCCTCAGACAGTCCCTATCATCCACTTTTTAAAAAAATCCCATATATTCCATTGCCTCATTATTCCATTACACCCCAAGATCTCTTCCTATCCCTTTCCTGACCCCCTTTCTAGTTTCATGATCTATAAACACAGTCATATATATATAAACACATGCACATATATAAACACATGCACATATCTCATATGAGAGAAAATGTATTTTTCTTTCTGAGTCTGTTTTTTACTGAACATAATGATTTACAGATTGTGTCCATTTTTCTGCAAATGTCATGATTTCATTTTTCTTTACAACTACATAGAATTCCATTATGTATGTACCTCATTTTCTTTATCCATTCACCTGCTGATGGATATCTAGTCTGGTCCTACTTCCTGGTTATTGTAACTAGTACAGAAGTAAACATAGATGTGAAAACTGTGTGTTGACTTAGAGCCCTTTGCATATATACCCATAAATGGTATAGCTGAGTCATATGGTAGTTCTATTTTTAGTTTTTTGAGGAACTTCTATACTATTTTCCGTAGTGACTGCCCAAGTTCATATTCCCACCAACAGTGAATAAGGCTTCCTTTCTCATACATCTTTACCAGCATTTGATGTCATTTATCTTGTTTTGTTTTGAAGTCACATCTCCCTGTAGCCCCATCTGGCCTAGAACTTACTAGGTAGACCAGGCTGACCTTTATCTCATAGATATGCACCTGCCTCTTCCTCCCAAGTACTGGGATTAAAAATGTGTGTTACCACACTTGGCAACTCATCTGTATTTTTGATGATATCCATTTTGACTAGGGTGAGATGGAATCTCAAACAGCTTTAATTTGCATTTCCTTGATGGCTAAGGATGTTGAACACTTTTGAAAGTGTTTATTGGTCTTTCTACTTTGCATTTCCTTGATGGCTAAGGACGTTGAACACTTTTGAAAGTGTTTATTGGTCTTTCTATTTCTTTTGAAAACTATTCAGTTCATTATTTTTATTTTATTTTTACATTTAATATGTGCGTGCGTGTGTGTGTGGGCATCCGTGTATGTACATGCATGCTTCTGTGCATGTGACCACAAACATATGGAGATCAGAGGACAACTTGCCATGGTTCCCTCCTTCCCCCATGTAGGTCCCAAGGATTAAACTCAGGTTATTAGGCTTGTCGGCAAGTGCTTTTGCCCATTGTATTAGTTACTTTCCTGTTGCTGTGATTAAACACCATGACTATGGCAACTTATAGAAGGAGTTTATTTGGCTTACAGTTCCAGAAGGAGAGATCTTAATGGCAGAGGAGGCATTGTGGCAGGAGGTGGCCAGAGTAGGACCCGAGAGCTCACATTGTCAAGCAGGCACAGAGTGAAACTGGAAATCTGGCAAGGTTTAAGAACTTTCAAAGCCCTCCCCCAAGTGATATGCTTCCTCCAGCATGGCCACACCTCCTGCCACCATGCCTCCCCTGCCATTATGGACTCTTATCCTCTGAAATTGTAAGCCAAATAAACTCTTCCTCTATATGTGGCCTTGGTCATGGTGTTTTATCACAGCAACAGGAAAGTAACTAATACGTTGAGCCATCTTAACAACCCTAGTCCATTTATTGATTAGATGATAGAGTTTTTGGTGTTTAATTTTTGAGTTTAAAAATATATTCTAGCTGGGCATGGTGGCACACATCTTTAATTTCAGCACTTGGGAGGCAGAGGCAGGAGGATCTGTGTGTGATCGAGGCCAGCCTGGTCTATGTAATGTGCTTTGGGCCAGCTGGGGCTACAGGGTCTCTCTCTCTCTCTCTCTCTGTCTCTCTCTCTCTCTCTCTCTCCATATATATCATATATATATTCTAGTTTGTTTCTCCATTGCAGTGACAAAATACACTGACCAATACCAACTTGGGGAAGAAAGAGGATATTTGACTTACATTTCCCAGGGGTCACAGTTCATCAGGAATCCCAAGGTAGGAACTTAGGGCAGGAATGTGGAGGCAGGAGCTGGAGCACAGGCCATGGAGGAACGCTGCTTATTGGCTTGCTCCCCTGGTCCCTGCTCCACCTGCTTTCTTATACAACACAGGTCCACCTGCCCAGGAGTGGTACTACCCACAGTGAGCTGGGCCCTCCCACATCACTCAATAATCAAGAAGATGCCCCTCAGACATGGCCACAGATCAGTCCAATGGAGGCAGTTCACCAATTGACAGTCCCTCTACCCAGGTGTTTCAAGTTGACACTAAAGCTATCTGGCACTGCATGTGTGTGTGTGTATATATATTCACTCTAGATATTGATGTCCTACTTGTGCAGTTGGGAAAGATTTTCTCCCATCCTGTAGCTGTCTCTCCATTCTGGTAATTATTATTATGCCTTCTACTATCTGTGCTTTTTCTCCTTTGTTGTCATGGTTTTGCTTCAGGGTTCTTTTGCCTTGTTAGCAAGACCAGTGATGGAACAGAAATTCAGCCCTAAGAAATGGCAACTCACTTTAAATAGGGATATCAATAATCCCACACTGGATTTCCTGAAGAACAATCTCCATATTAGAGATTCATGTGCAGGGTCACTCGGCTGCTCTCAGCAAGGGCACCTGTGAGGGCCCGAGTGCGGCTGACTGCCAGGCCCGCAGGAAGTTCTGACATGGGGACGATCCTTCTGACATGGGGAAGGTTTGGAGCCTTCTGTCTGGCAGCCATTTGATAAAAACTGCTCAGAGAGGATCTATCCCTTATGGTAGGATATCTCTCCTGGGTTCAGGACCATGCTTGCGTTGAGGTGACCTGTAGCTGGGTACTCTCAACAGCCAACACTTGGGACATTTGGAAAAGTGAGGACTTTAGTCCAAAACCATAGGCAACAAAAGAAAAAGCAAAGGATGCCCTGCAGAGGATTCTGGGTGGGACAGCCCTCTCATATTCCCTCTGCTGATCCTTTGCTTTTGTCCTTAGTTATTATTGACATAAGAAGTAAGGCATTTCCTGGAAGGGTAGCACAGAGCACCAGCAGCATTGACAAAAAGGAGTTGAATTTTTGAAAAATCACCTGCTCAAACAATACCATAGCAGCAAAAATAGAAATAAAATTTTATTAAAATTCCAAACTCTGGGGCTGGAGAGATGGGTCAGTGGTTAGGAACACTGGTTGTTCTTGCAGAAGAGCCAGGTTCAAATCCCAGCACCCACATGGCCGCCAACAACTGTCCATAATTCCAGTCCCAGGGGATCTGAGAACCTCTTCTGACCTCCGCAGGCATTGCACGACATGGGTGCACTTACTTACATGCAGGCAATACATGCATACACATAAAATAAAAATAATAAATAAAATTTTTAAAAAATTTAAAAAATAAAATTCCAACCTTTCTGCTTTCATTGTTTCCAATTACTGTGCTGTTTTCTGGTCAGTACTTTTATGTATCTATAGATGTATGGGTATATAATATCTGTATTGTGTCTATATGACACTTTTTTGCTGATTTCAGTGGCTTTTAAAAGTTATTTAGGGGCTGGAGAGATGGCTTAGCGGTTAAGAGCACTGACTGCTCTTGCAGAGGACTCGGGTTTGATTCCCAGCACCCAAATGGTGGCTATGAACCATCCTTACTTCAGTTCCAGGGAATCTGAAGCCCTCTTCTGACCTCCGCCGCATTGCCTGCGTGTGTGTGAGTTCACTCGTGTCGTGCAGTGCCCTCAGAGGTCAGAAAAGGGAGTTGGAACCCTTGGAACTGGAGTTACAGATGGTTGCTAGCTGTAATGTGGATGCTGGGAAACAAACCCGGGTCCTCTGCAAGAGCAGCCAGTGCTCTTAACCACTGAGCCATCCCTCTGGCCCTCAGTGGCTTTTTTAAATGAGTTAAATTTCATATAGCAAAATGTACAAACCTTAACTATGCAATTTTATTAGTTTTGATGGATGTGTACACCCGAAGAACTACCACCCCATGCAAGTAAACATTTCTCTTACTTAGTTTCCTATTATTCTTTCTGGTAGAACTTCCCACCTCCTTAGGCAGCCATATTTGATTTTGATCACTATGGATTAGTTTTGTCTGAATTTTAACTTCACATGCAAGAGGACTGAGTTTTGATACACTCATATTAAGGATTGACTTTTATTTCTGTACTGCTACTCATGTACTTTTTAATTAATTATAAAACATCTCTACTTTATATCAACATTATATAACAGTAATATTATGCAATATTAAAAACCATCACCCTTTGACCCACTTTCTGTAAGTAAACACTGAATGTTGTGTTTTCTTTTTTTGTGTGTATATGTGAGCAGACTTTAGTATGTGTGTGTCTGGGCGTACATGTGCCCCAGCATGCATGTGGAGGTCAAAGGACAACTTTAGGAATCAGTCCTGGCCTTCCACCTTGTTTGAGACAGTCTCTTTTGTTGTTCACTGGTGCATGTTCCAGGGTAGCTGCCCACAAACCTCCAGGAACTCTGCTGTCCTTGCCTCCCACCTTCGCCATAGGAGAACTGGAATACAGATATGCACTACTGCACTTGGCTTTATGTGGACTCTAGGGATTTGATCTCAGGTTCTCATGCTTGCATGACAGGGTTTAACCCACTGAACCATCTTTCCAACCCTCTTGGTATATTTTCTTGGTATATTTCCTAAGTTTGGTCTCTAGACTAGGAACCTCAGCAAGACCTAGATATATAAAATTTCTAGTTCTCTCCAGATCTCTTGAACAGGAACTCAGGGGATGGGATTCAGAAATAGTTTAAGAAGCCTTCCAGGTGTTTCTGATACATCAATATTTGAGAACGGTTTCTTTCCTTCTGGTTTCTTGTTATAAGGGCATCCCATCAAGAGACCCCAATCCTGATGACCTCATCTACCCGAATTGCCTCTCAAAGGCTTTGTCTCCAAATAACATCATATTGAAGATAATCACATATGGATTTGGTTTTGGGGGACATAAGTCAGGTCATGGCCAATCTGTTTCTAAGCTGACATCTTGGCTTTTGATAGGATACAGCTTCTTGCAGGTTGTTAAATGAAGGACTCACTCTTTTGCTGCGGGAACTCAGATCACGTCGCTGGTAATTCTCACAGCTGCACTATGCAAAATTAGTCACACTTATTGCTGGCACCATCTCATAAGATTTCACGCAGCCTCTTGGGATAGGCCCATGACTTTACTTTTTATCCCTGAGAACTAGACCTCTTCAAGCACCCATTGCCTGTAGCATGACCCAAGATCTCTGGGAAGTACAACTTGAACTGCTTTTATGCAGTTGGCCTCAGTTTGTCCCACATCTTAAACCATTGTTTCTGATCTCTGTGGGATTCTCTGTATTGGATAATACCTCAAAGCATCTGTGTCTACTCTTTTCCCATATTGTGTCTACTCTTTTCCCATGTAGTCCTGAGAACAGTTTAACAAGGTACTATCTAGAAGCCTTGGGAGCTATATCCTTCTCAGTCCTCATTTGGTACTTTTTTGACAGGATGGGGGAATGTAACTTGGGTTTAGCACTTTGGGATAATATAGATGGCCTAATCCTCATTGAGTAGAAATAAAAATGGAGTGTCCGTTCTGAATTATTTTTCTGCTTAAACAGAACCCAAGGGAGACCCTAACTTAAAAAAAGTTTTATGGAGCCTGATGCTGATTTCAATTCCTAAAACAGAAATGGGTCAAAATAACACTTTAATTGAGTTCAACCTCTTGACCTGACACTGACTTGTTCTCTAACATTATACAAAGGAGGAGGAAGAAGAGGAGGAGGAGGAAGAATAGACAAATAGAGTGATTCATATAGATTAATATTCATATAGACTGAGCCCTTTCCACATTCCACAAAGTCCAGATAACTGTATAGGAAACAGCTGTAGTATTTACCAGGGTCTGGTAAGGCCTCATTACCACCCTACCTCCTCACAGGGGGTGTGGGGCTCCAAATGGAGTGCAGTGGAGGGAGTAATTGATTCTGCTGCCCTGGCACCTGGTGTTTCTGCCAAATAGCTAAGATCAGCACAGCAAACAAACTCCACGGGCTGGTTGAGGGGGACCTCAGGGTCTCTAGTGACAGTGGAGAACAGAACCAAATGGAAATAAGAAGAGATTTTGTTTGCTCATATTCATGCATTATGGAAATGTTTATCAAGCACCTGCTATGTGTCAGGCACTGTTGCAGGGGAGGCAAATGTCGGGAGCTGGAGAAACAACATTCATTACCAAAAAATATAATATGGCTCTACAAACAGTTGACTTAAGCAGGACATTCTGCCTGCACTAGTAACCTTGAGAAAGAATTTATGGCAAGGTTATCTTTCTCTTCCCCTTGCAAACAGTTCTCGGAAAGATAAGTCATGCAGTAATCTCTTGGAACACCTGGTGGTCAGTCACGTTGCTGAATTGCTCAGTCCCCCCCCTGCCATACCCATAAGAATGCTGTAACCTTTGACCAACTTCTTCAACCCCTTCTAAATACAAACTGTATATAAGGAAAGCTTGCAATACAATAAAGCGACCCTTGACAAGTGGACTTGCTTGGGCTCCGTCTCCTCTTTCTCGCCCGTTTTTCCTTTCAGGGAGTGGTCCCCCTCGAGCTTTACCTGTACAGGGTCCCCGCAGGTGGGGGCAACGATCTCATTTCAAAGTTTAAGTTTCCAACCTGGATCTCATTCATTTGTTGCTCTGACACCTTGAATGTCTGGTAGACATCAAATATCTAGGATGGAAAGTTTGGTTTTTGCTCCCCAAACAGATGGTTTCTATTGTCCTGCCCACTTCATTAAATGTACGTTTTATTCTCAGGATCAAATACTGGGGTCATCCTTGACTTTTTCCCTTCTTTCACATCTAATCCATGAATAATCTGTAAAAACAAACTGCTATCATCCTATTTTGGAGCACTTTAGTCTCTTATTTCAAGAATCGCAATGCCTCCAAAGTGGTCTTCCTCTTTCTAACTGGCCCATCTATGATCTATTATCCATCCTACAGTAAGACTTCTCTTTACCCCAAATTCTCTAGTGGTGTCCCTCACTCAAACAGATTCATAGTCCTCAACACAACATAAAAGTCAAATAGGTCTTGCTCCCTTGCTACCTCTGGTCTCTTGCTATTCTTTGAAAATGCCAAGCATGTTTCAACAGTATGACTTCCCCATCTACTGTTCTCTCTGTCTGGACTATTCTTCCCCCATATACATCAATGGCTCAGACATTCAATTCTTTTACTTTACTGCTGACAAATCTTCTTATCAGAAAGCTCTTTCTTGACTGCTCCACGTAAAACAGCAATATAGAACTATCACTTCCTAGCCCTATCAGCTCAGTCTTCTTCTCTGCACTCATCACTCGCTACCTGGTATACAGCAGTTCACCCCGGTTTTCAGGG
>NW_008357033.1:3646795-3648134 GCF_000622305.1 Nannospalax galili | reverse complement strand
GCCAGTATCCATCCTTTAAAGAGTCCCGTGGTGCCTCCAAACCAGGCTCCTCTGATGCCTATTGGGTCCAGGCCATTACCCAAGACTGACCCACGCTAAAATTAAAATTGGATAATAAATGGTTCTCAGGTATTTTGGACACTGGGGCAGATGTTACTGTTCTCTCTAAAAACCACTGGCCTTCAAGTTGGCCTCTTCAACCCTCCATCACACATTTACAGGGCATAGGACAGTCAAGATATACCCTCCAGAGCTCTAAGATATTAACATGGTCAGACTCAGAAGGTCATTCAGGCACTGTTCAACCTTTTGTAGTTGAAACCCTCCCAGTAAATCTCTGGGGTCGAGATATACTAAATCAGTTGGGGGTAGTTATGTGCAGCCCAAATGAGGTTGTCACTCAGCAAATGCTCCACCTAGGATATCAACCAGGAAAAGGTCTGGGAAAATATAAACAGGGAATTATCCAACCAATTATTCCCTCTCCCAAGGATAATCGCCTCGGAATAGGCTACAAAAATTTTTCCTAAGGGCCATTGCACCCCCTGCACAGCAGGCAGACAAAATTATGTGGAAAAATGATAACCCTGTCTGGGTTGATCAATGGCCCCTCCCTACAGTTAAAGTCACTGCGGCCTTGCAGTTAGTGCAGGAACAGCTGGCCGCTGGAAATATTGAACCCTCCACCTCGCCCTGGAATACACCCATCTTTGTAATTAAGAAAAGGTCTGGAAAATGGAGGCTTTTACAAGATCTTAGAGAAATTAATAAAACTATGGTTCCCATGGGAGCATTACAACCTGGCCTACTGTCCCCCGTAGCTATTCCCAAGGGATATTATAAAGTAATAATAGATATTAAAGATTGCTTTTTTTCTATTCCGCTCCATCCAGAGGACTGTAAACGCTTTGCTTTCAGTTTACCCTTTGTTAATTTCATTGGACCTATGCCTCATTTTCAATGGAGGGTATTACCTCAAGGCATGGCTAATAGCCCCACTCTTTGCCGAAAATTTGTTGCTCAACTTGTTGATCCTTTCCGGCTCCAATACCCATCCCTTTATATTATCCATTACATGGATGATGTTCTCTTAGCAGGACCCGAGCTTAAACTAGTATACTCAGCTGCTCAGCAGTTAATTCATGCCTTTCACCAACAGGGTCTCCAAGTCGCCCCAGATAAAATTCAACTAAATCCTCCCCAGCTCTTTTTGGGTTTCAAGCTTTTCCCTCATAAAATAGTTTCTCAAAAAATACAACTTCAGAAAAATCCCCTCCAAACACTTAATGATTTCCAACGCCTTTTAGGAGATATTAATTGGCTCCGGCCTTACTTAAAA
>NW_008357033.1:3640227-3643715 GCF_000622305.1 Nannospalax galili | reverse complement strand
ACAATAAAGCGACACTTGACAAGTGGACTTGCTTGGGCTCCGTCTCCTCTTTCTTGCCCGTTTTTCCTTTCAGGGAGTGGTCCCCCTCGAGCTTTACCTGTACAGGGTCCCCGCAGGCGGGGGCAGGCAAACACAGATATGGTCCCTTCCTACTCATAATATAGACTTAGAGTGACTTTGTTTAGTATACCAACCCCCAGCCACATGTGGCTATTTAAATTTAAACTCCTTAAAACCCAAATAAAAGTTAATTCTGGGGTCATGTTTTGAGTGCTCAGTAGTCACATGTGGCAATCCAGTGGACAGTACAGGCAAAGGGCATTTTCAGCATTATAGAAAGTCATCTTAGACATGCTGGCTGAGTGGAGATATGGTGCTCAGACTCAGGAAACAGCCATTCAAACTAACAAATCATAAATAATAAACTTCAGGTATAGTCATCCTATAAAGATAATAAAACGTGGAGCTATGCTGGAGTTGCCCTCTGGATAGGTGCTTTGGTCTACCTCTCTGAAAGAGGACATATCAGCAAAGAACTTAGCAGCATCTACTTGAGCAGCCAATGCTTAGAAAACTCCAGAAAAAAATATGGATAGCAAGGCTTGGAGTGGGGAGCAAAAAGGAAGGGAGTCTGAAATGGGATCAGGAGCAGGGTGGAGGCCCAAACATGTGAGGTCATGGGAAAGAGTATGCATTCTATTTCAACTGGAGGACACAAGACAAATGTTATGATCTGAGTCCCACGTTCACTCTAGCTCCTGGGTTGACAGATTAGTAGAAAGGCAAGAGCAGGGGCAAGGGCCCAATCAAGAGCTGTTAAAACTGACCAGGGGAGGGAATTGGGGGCCTTGGTATCACAAGACAGAAAGGAAGCAGCCAACCCCAGAGAGGTTATTTAATTTTTTTTCTTTCTTTATTTTAACATATATGAGGGTTTTGCCTGCATGTAAATATACTTGTGTATGTAATGTCTACAGAGGTCAGAAGGGGCATCAAATCCCCTGGACCTGTAGTTATAGATGGTTGTTAGCTGCCATGTGGGTGCTGGGAACCAAACCCAGGTCCTCTATAAGAGTAGCCAGTGCTCTTAACTGTTGAGCCATCTCTCCAGCACATAACAACAATTCAGAGTTGTTATAAATGTAGGATCTTTTTTCGTATATTTTTATTGAATTTTGTGGATTTCATAAAAAAATTTAATCATATTTAGACCTCCCCATCTGAACCTACCCTCTCCCCCGTAGCGTGCCCACAGGATTTCACAAGTTCTGTCTTACATGTTAAAGTCTATTGAGTCAAGTTTGTGTACCTAGCTGTCTCTCAATGTAAGTTCATCCACTGGAGCCTGTTCAGCTTTTCTAGAGTCACTCCCCTAAAGAAGATCAGCTCTCCCTCATCCAGCAGTTATCAGCTGCCATTAGTTCCTTGGCTAAGGTTGGGGCCTCCTGTCCTTTTCCCCAGTTTTGTACTGGTTTTTGTCTGATTGAGTTTGCATGGGTCTTGTGAATACTGTAACCTTTACTATAGATTGTATGAACAAGTTCCCAGGATCCTGTAAGACTGTGTTTCCTATGGTCATACACCACCCCCAGCTCTTACATTCTGCCCCTGAGCCCTGGGCGGGTGAGGTTTAACATAGGAGTCCTACCCAGGAACACATACTCTGCAGTCTCTTATTCTTTACACTTTGGCCAGTTGTAGCCTTCTGTGTTCATCACCCTCTGTTACATGAGGAAACTTTGCTGATGAAAGTTGAGAGATACGTTAGTATTCTCTCTACCACTTGTTCAACTGTTCTGTGAGCCTTAGGTATAGAGGTTCCATTGTGATGTGTCACTTAGGGTTGGGTATCTCACAGACACTTATTCTTTGTGTGTGACCAGTTGTGGAACTCTGTATTAGACTTTGTCTGTTGCTAAAGAAGCTTCTTTGAAGAGTGGTGACTGGGATACTTGTACATAAGGATTTGGTGCTAAGAGCCACAAATGAGAGAGAACATACATTGCTTGTTCTTCTGAGTCTGTGTTACTTCACTCAGTATAACAGTTTCTAGCTCCATGCATTTACCTGCAAATTTCATGATTTCTTCTTTCTTTACTGCTGAATAGAATTCCATTGTGTAAATGTACCACATTTTCATTATCCATTTGTCAGCTGATGGAAATTTAGGTTGTTTCCATTTCTTAGCTATTGTGAAAAGAGCAGTAACAAACATGGATGTAAAAGTATCGCTGCAGAAGGATGAGTCCTTTGGGTATATGCCAAGGAGTGGTATAACCTCCTTGTTTGGGTCTTCTATTATGTTTCCCTGATCCTTGTATCTGTTTTCATGCAAGTGCCATGCTATTTTTATGATTATAGCCCTGTAATATAGTTTGAAATCTGGTATGGTAATACCCCCAACATTGCTCTCTGTGTTCAGGATTGCTTTGGCTCTTCGGGGTCTTTTGTGATTCCATATGAATTTTAGGATTTTTTTTTCAAATTATGTGAAGAAATGTCATGAGTATTTTGATTAGGATTGCACTGAATCTATAAATTGCTTTTGGTAGGATGGTCATTTTCACTATATTAATTCTACCAATCCATGAGTATGGGAGGTCTTTCCATCTCCTGGTATCTTCCTCAACCTCTTTCTTCAAAGATTTAAAATTTTCATTGTGGAGATATTTAATGTCTTTGGTCAGGTTTATTCCTAGGTATTTTATTGTTTTTGAGGCTATAGTGAATGGGAGGGTTTCCATGAACTCTTTCTTCAATTGCTTGTTGTTGGTATATAGAAAGGCTACTGATTTTTGTAAATTGGTTTTGTAACCTGCCACTTTGCTGAAAGTGTTGATCATCTCTGCAAGTTTTCTGGTGGAATTTTTGGGATCTCTTATGTATCATATCATCTGCAAATGGGGATAATTTGACCTCTTCTTTTCCAATTAATACCTCTTTAATTTCCTTCTCTTGTCTAATTGCTCTATCAGAGTTTCAAGTATTCTGATGAAAAGGAGTGGAGATAGTGGACAGCCTTTGTCTGGTTCCTGATTTTCATGGGAATGCTTCCAGTTTTTCTCCATTTAGAATGATGTTAGCAAAGGGCTAGTTCTTCAGTTCATTATTTCTTTGTATTGTTTTCATTTTTTAATATTTTTTTTGATTTCTGCTCTGATTTTTATTCTTTCTTCTTGTCTGCTGGGTTTGATGTTGATTGGTTCTTGTTTTTCCAGATGCTTGATTTGTACGATTAAGTCATTTTTTTGTGCTCTTTCTGATTTTATAATGTAGGCACTTAGAACTGTAAACTTCCCTCTTAGAGGGAAGGTTTTATTGTGTTGTGTTATCATTTTCTTTTAGTTTCAGAAATACTTTCATTTCTCTCCTGATTTTTGTCTTTGACCCATTCATCATTGAGGTGTGTGTTGTGTGTTGTTTAATCTCCATGAGTTCCTGTAGTTACTAAACTTTCTTTTCTTTTGCTGTTGATTTTAAGCTTTACT
>NW_008357033.1:3633509-3639884 GCF_000622305.1 Nannospalax galili | reverse complement strand
CAAAAACAAGCATATTTGTCTCTCTTAGTCTAGCATATTTTACCAAAGGCTTTTTCTTAACTACTGGGCAGTATCCATTTGTTTCTTCTTATCAGAAAGCTAAAAACTCAGAATTTTCTGCCTTCCTCTTTGAACTACTGATTCTGCACGATGGCAAAAACACACCAAGACTTTCAGGATTCTGGTTTGATTAGAAACTAGGATGCAGCGGGATGTTGTAGAAAGATGACAAATTTTAGTCAGATTGAGGGTCTGCAGTTGCTCTATCAGGAACTTGCTTAGGAAATGTCACCACTGCTCCTGAGGGGTCAGTGTTGTTAATAAATCGTCTGAGTTAATTATAGTAGTATCTGTGATAACAGACACTTATGACCAAAGCACACTCAAGACTCTTGGTTGACCTTCATATGTATAACATCATGTTATGTGCAAATAGTGATAATTTGACCTATTTATTTTCCAATTATTACTCCTTTAATTTCATCCTCTTGTTTTATTGCTCTAGCAAGAGTTTCAAGCACTATATTGAAAAGGAGTGGAGATAGTGGTCAGCCTTTGTCTGGTTCCTGATTTTCATGGGAATGCTTCCAGTTTTTCTCTATTTACAATGATGTTGGCTGTGGGTTTGTTGTATATAGCTTTAATTATACATGTTCCCACCAGTCCAATTCATTCTAGGACTTTTAACATAAAAGCATGTTGGATTTTGTTAAATGCCTTTTCTGTATCTATTGAGATGACCATGTGATTTTTGTCTTAAAGTACATATATAAGATTTATTACATTTATTGGTTTAAGTATAGTGAACCATCCCTGCATCTGTGGGATAAAACTGATTTGATCATGGTGGATGATCTTTTTGATGTGCATCTGTATGTAATTTGCAAGTATTTTATTGAGATTTTTTTTCTTGTATCTACGTTCGTTAAGGATATTGGCCTATAGCTTTCTTTTTTTGTTGTCTCTTTTACCTGCTTTGGGTATTAGAGTGATACTGGTCCATAGAAGGAGTTTGGGAGTTCTACCTCTGTTTCTGCCTTCTTGAATAATTTAATAAGTATTGATTGCAGATTTTCTTTGAATGTCTGCATAGAATTTTGCTGTGAATCCATCTGGGCCTGGGGTGTTTTTTTTTTTTTTTTTAAGCTGGGAGGTTTTGTATTGCTGTTTTAATTTCCTTATTTGTTATGGTTCTGCTTAAGATGTTGATCTCTTCTTGTTTAGCTTTGGTGGTTTCTCTAAGTTTAGAAATTCATCCTTCTTTTTAGGTTTTCAAATTTAATAGAGTATAGATTTTAAAAGTATTCTCTTATAATGTTCTGTTGTGATGTTTCCCTTTTCATCTCTGATTTTTCTTGGTTTGGATTTGCTCTTTTTTTCTTTTGGTTAACTGGGCTAAGGGTCTGTCTATGTTGTTTATCTTTTCAAAAAGAATGAGCTCTTAGATTCATTGATTCCTTGTATTATTTGTTTCTATTTCATTTATTTCTGCTCTGCTTTTGGTTATTTCTTCTCATCTGCTAGATTTGGGTTTGGTTTGTTCTTGCCTTTCCAGAGTCTTGAGTTGTATTGTTAAGTTATTTATTTATGCTCCTTTTGATTTATTTTAAAAAAATTTTATGTGTATGAGTGTTATGCCTGCATATAGGTAAGTGCATATTCCACATATTGCACTCATGTTGTGCAATGTCTGCGGAGGACAGAAGAGGCTGTCAGATCCCCAGGAACTGGAGTAATGGACAGTTGTTAGCTGCCATGTGGGTGGTGGGATTCAAACCCAGGTCTTCTGCAAGAACAACCGGTGTTCTTAACCACTGAGCCATCTCTCCAGCCCTCCTTCTGATTTTTTAATATAGGCACTTAGAGCTATAAACCTCTGTCTTAGGACTGCTTCTAAAGTGTCCCAGAGGTTTTGTTGTGTTATATTATCATTTTCATTTAGTTCCACAAATACTTTTATTTCTTTCCTAATTTTTTTTGACTCATTTATCATTCAGAACTGTGTTGTTTAATCTCCATGAGTTTATGTAGTTACTAGAGCTTCTTTTGCTGTTGATTTTAAGCTTTATTGCACTGTGGTCTGATAGAATGCATGAAATTCAGTTTTTCTGTATTTAAGTTCCAAGGGGTGCTGAATAGAAAGTGTATTCTTTGATACTTGGGTGGAATATTCTGTAGATGTATGTTAGGTCCATTTGGTGTAAGATGCCATTTAATTCAGATGTCTTCCTGTTTATTTTTTTGTCAAGTTGACCTGTCTGTTGGCAAGAGTGGAATATTGAAGTCATCTACTATTACTGAGTTGGGGTTTCTGTGTCTAGAAGTCCTGTAGTACTGTTTTATGAAATTGGGTATACCAGAGTTTGGTACCATATATATTCATGATTGTGTTGTCTTCCTGATCACTTGTTCCTTTGATCAGAATGAAATGACCTTTATTTCTTCTGACTAATTTTTAATTTAAAGTCTGTTTTGTCAGAGATTAGAATTGCAACCCCTGCTTGCTTCTTATTGTCATTTGCTTGGAATATTTTTTTTTTTTCCATTCTCTCACCCTAAGGTAGTACCTGTCCTTGAAGGTGAGATGAGTTTCTTGCAGAAAACAAATGGATGGATTTTCTTTCTTCATCCATTCAACTAGCCTGTGCCTTTTGACTGGGAAATTGAGACAACTGATATATTTTTGTTGTTGTTGTTTTATTTTCTTTATTTTTATTTTATGCGTTTGAGTGTTTTGCCTCCATGTATGTAAATGTACCACATGTGTGCAGTGCCCATGGAAACCAGAAGAGGGCAACTTATTGCCTGGAACTGGAGTTACAGACAGTTGTTAGTTGCCATGTGAATGCTGGGAACTTAACCCACATCTTCTATAGGAATAGCTAGTCCTCTTAACTGCTGAGCCATCTCTCTATCCCCTACAAACACTTTTTCAAAGTTACGTGTTATCATTTATTTTTTTATATTTACAAAATTGTTTTTTTTTTTTATCCCCAAAATACATACAGTTAAGAGCACTGGTTGCTCTTGCAGAGGACCAAGGTTTGAATCCCAGCACCCACATGACAGCTTACAACTGTTCATCACTCCAGTCCCAGGGGATCTGACAGCTTCTTCTGACCTCCGTGGGCATTACATGACACGGGTGCACTTACCTACATGCAGGCAATACACGCATACACATAAAATAAAAATAGTAAAATAAAAAAAAAGAAAACTTGTTCTTCAAATGCCAGGCCATTATTATCGAAAGATGTGTATTGGTTACTGTCATTTTAATATCTGTTTGTGTTCTTGGTCCTATTTTGTGTTTCCATAATTATACCTTTATTTATTTTCTCTCTGTAGCCTCTTGGGAATGGTCTTTCCTTTCTTCAGTCCTTTGTATTCTTTCAAGTATTCACTGTAGGCCTGGTTTGGTGAACATGAATTCTTTCAGCCTATTCATGTCATGGAAGATTTTTCTTTCCCCTTCAAATATGATAGATAGTTTTGCTGAATAAAGTATTCTAGGTTGTCATCTATGGTCATTTAGAGCTTAGAATACTTTGGTTCAGGCTCTTCTGGCTTTCATAGTTTGCGTTGAAAAGTCAGTTGTAATTCTGATGGGTTTTCCTTTATATGTGACTTACTGTTTTTCTTTTGCAGCTTTCAATACCCTCTATTTGTTCTGTACATTTAGTGTTTTTACTGTGATATCCTGTGGGGAGTTTCTGTTCTGGTCATGTCTGTTGGTGTTCTTTGTACTTCTTGTATCTGTATAGGTATGTCTTTCCTTAATTTAGGGGAATTCTTTTCTATAATCCTGTTGAAGATCTGGTCAATGCCATTTAACCTGGCATTCTCTTTCCTCTATGTCTATGATGCATAAATTTGGCCTTTTCATGGTATCCCACATTTCATGCATATTCCATTCCTGTGTTTAAAACATTTTTCATATTCTTTCCTTGAGCAGTCCAGTTCTTCATCTTTATTATGCAGTCTTGATTATTCTGTTTTCCATTTCATTCATTCTGTTGGTGACGCTTTCTCTTGTTGTTTCAAATTGGCTTATCATTTTTTTCAATTCCTTCTTTGTTTCAGGCCGAGTTTTCTTCAATATTTCTATCTCTTTTGTGATTCACTTTTCAAATTCTGAATTGTCTTTGTCTTTTCATTCATTCACATATCTGTATTTTCTTGAGCTTCAGTCAGAATTTTATCCCTATCCTCTTTGAGTTCTTTGAGCTCTTTATGTGTTCTTTAAATTGGTTGAATTCTTTTTTTTAATATTTATTTATTTATTTATTATTTTTATTTTATGTGTATGAGTATATTGTCTGCATGTATGTGAGTGCACCCGTGTTGCGCAATGCCATGTAGTTCAGAGGAGGGCTTTGGATTCCTCTGGAACTGGAGTTAAGGACAGTTCGTAGCTGCCATGTGGGTGCTGGGAACTGAACCCAGGCCCTCTGTAAGAACAGTCAGTGCTCTTAACCGCTGAGCCACCTCTCCAGCCCCATACATTTGTTAAATTCTTTGATCATGTTTATGGATGTTCTTTTAAATTCTGTGTCTTGGGTTTCCTCTAGAAAGTTCTCATTGTAGCACTCATCTATAGGGCTGGTGGTAGTGTTTGGTAGGGACTATTTTTTCGTTGTGTTTTGGGCATGTGGGTTTATTTTGTTGCTTGTGATTCTGGTATGAAACTCAAGCCTGCCTTTGTTGAGATGAAGTTCGATTCTGTTTGTATTATTGATGTTGCTTGGTTGCTTTCCGATAGGGTATGACAAATTAGTTGGTCTGGGCTTCAGGTTCTCTCCTTTGATATTATATTGGAAGGAACAGATGGATCCAGGCAGGCTACTCAGGAGCTGTGCAAAAGGGTAAAGGAGCCCTGGCTAGTTAAAGGAGCCCTGCCTAGTTAGGTGCACTCTCACAGCCTTAGCAGGTTGGGGCAAAGGCCCAAGGAAAAGGATGAGATCAGAATGGGCTGGCCCTACTAGCCAGTAGGGAAACCTGAGCACTAGAGCAGTGGGGGGGGGGGTGTGGGACCAGAGATGAGCCCAAAGCAGGGGGATAGGCAAGGTGAGATTTGACCAACTCATCTCCAGAGGCTGACTGAGTCAGGCACTCTCAAGCAATCCCAGAGGGACCGGTCCAAGGACCAAGGAGAGGGGATGGGAACAGGATATGCAGATCCCCACTAGCTATCAAGGAAGCCTGAGCTCTGGAACAGGGGAGGGATCTGAGACCATATGATGGCAGTTCTGTGGGAAGCAATTTCTCACCTGAAAATATAAAGGCAATAATAGCACCTAAAGAATGGCGTCATCAACACTACCCGGAAAGACAGCAAGGCAATGCTTGTGTAGCTCTCAGCCTTTCCAGTCCAGCAGTACATGTTGGATCTGACTCATCCTTGTCTTCTAAGGTAATCTTTTCTTTTAAAAAACTCTTTCTTCCCTCCTCCTTCCATTTCTCTTCCCTCTCTCGCTCCCTTTCTTATCCCTTCCTTCCCCTACTTGGAATGGAACCCAGGGCCTCTTGCATGCTAAGCACTCCCTCCACAAGATATCTCAAGCTGTTTTCTATGACAACTCCTTGTTTACTCTGGTTTCTGTCTGCCACTGGGATTACCATTCAGCATAAGGCAGAGAGGTGAGTCTTCTGCAGGGTTTCCTGGCTGACCTTGGAATTCATGAACACAACTTAGAAGGCTCTCATGCTCTAGCTACTTCTCTGTCCACCCTTACAGCTCCCTACTTGCACCTTGAGCTCTGGACTTCACCCACACTGAGCTTCACTCCTCCATTCATTCCTCCTCTTTTGCTGACCCCTTACCATCTCTACCTCTTATCTTTCTGGGCTTGGAAACTTCTGCCTCCAAGGTGTTAGCTCTGGCCTTCCAGGTCTGGGTCATATGTTTTTTTTTTTTTCTTTTGAGGCAGGGTCAGGCTAGCCTTGAGCTTTTCATCCTCTTGCTTCCACCTCCTAGGGCTGGGGTTACAGGTATATACCACCACACCCATTTTTGTGCAGTCTTGGTGCTCTCACCCAAGACTTTGTGCATGCTAGGCAAGCACTGTACCAACTGAACCAGAGTGAGTAAATTAACTGCTTGTTCATACTATTTGTTATGGATACTTTTCTTCCCCTCTACCTTTATTTCCTTCACTATTACTTTTTTGAAACAGTGGTTTTTCAGGCATCCCATCCCAAGGGTCACAACAAATTCCATAGGCTGCCTGAAGTACATAACAGAAATTGATTTCCTCACAGTTCTGAAGAGTGGAAGTTTAAACCAGCATGGTCATATTCTGGTGAGGGCCTCTTTCTGCCTTGCAGATGGCTCCCTTGTCATTCTGTCAGAGAGAGAGTGGGAGGGGGAGAGGG
>NW_008357033.1:3619703-3633481 GCF_000622305.1 Nannospalax galili | reverse complement strand
GAGGGAGGGGGGAGAGAGGGGGAGGGGGAGAGAGGAAGACAGAGAGAAAGAGAGAGAGAATGCACACTTCTCTCTCTGCTGGCTCTGCTGGCTCGTCTTCTGCCAAGGGCACTAATCGCACCATAAGGACTAATTCCTCCTGATTTCATTTAACCCCAATGTCTTCCCACAGACCCATCTCCAAATAGCATCAGATTAGTGGTTAGGGCTTCAACATATGTATTTGAGAGAGGGATACACAAGCATTTAACCCATTGCATACACCATGATTTAGAATTAAAAAAAAAATCACTGGGTGTAGTGGATCACAACTGTAAATCTAGCACTTGGGAAGTGGAGGCAGGAAGATAATGAGTTTGAGGACAGCCTGAGCTACAGAATGAGACCATGTCTCAATTTTTCAAAAGGACATATAAATTCTTTTGTGTTGGACTTCCATGGAGTTCACCTGTGCCACCCATTTCAAGTTTTAGAGCAGCTGAAAAGTAGATAAAGGAGACAAACAGTTGGAAATTTTGTATTTGTTTAACAGATCTTTATGTAGCACTTACCACGTACCAGTCAACAATGCCCAAGGTAACATAGGTAGGACATGGTTTGCAGCACATTGAAAAGGGTAGCAAACCATCCTTGGCTTAGACAGACTCTCCCAGATGGCTGCAGTTATTAAGGGTCTCCTCTACAGGGGCAGAGGGCTCCTTCCCAAGCAGGCAGATCAGGAAAGAGGATGAGGGGATGAATCCCAGTCTCTGTACAGTAACTCACACTTATATTTCCTCCTCTGGGAAACAGTGAGTGAGGAATGGGAAGAGTGGTGGGAAATATTTATGTAGCTAAGATCTTGAACATGCTAGAGGCCACAGTCCAACCGCCTCATCCTCTTTGGAAGTGTGTGAACTCTGCTGGCTATGGAGCCAACAGCTCCAGTGTTTGAAAGCCCTTCCTTCTGTTCGTGAGAATCAGGACCCTAAGCCATCTGTAAATCTCTGTCCCTAGGGCTGCTTAGTCCTTGAATGGCAAGGGACATCTGGGCTACATAATAGAGCGTGTTCTTTTTGGAAAGGCAGAGGACTTCTGTAGCATCCCCTAGATCTCCCAGGCTAGTGTCAGGCCCTGATGGCCAAGAGACAAGTTTCCTGCCTGGTCCCTGTCCCTTTCCTTCTCCCTCCCTCCCTCCCTCCCTCCCTCCCTCTCTCTTTTGTTTGTTGATCCATTCTTCTGTTCTTTCATTCTTTCCTTTTTTGAGTCAGGGTCTCATGTAGTCCAGGCTGGTTTCAAACACAAAATATAGTCTAGGATGACCTTGACCTTCTTATTCTTCTGCATCTATGTCCCAAGTGCTGATATTACAAGCATGCACCATCACTCCTAGTTTATGCAGGGCTGGGGACGGAACCTAGGGCATTGGGCATGCTAGGCAAGCACTCTGCTAATTGAGCTCCATCCCCTGAATGCCTGTCTTTTCTTTAAGAAGGGGAACTCAGTAGAGCTTGTGCCCAGGCCTGTGAGTTTCCAGTATATCAGGGTGTCTCTTGTAGGTGCCTGTGTGTGTGTGGAGGACAGGATGCCAATGTAGGGTCAGATGTGCTGATTTTCTGCCTGACTTACCCCTTTATTAGCCATGGAAGGCTGTGTCTTCATTTCCTCATCTGTAAAATGGGAGCATCTGAACTTACGTCAGCAGGCCATGTGAGGATCAAGGCTGTGAGAAGTTGCTTTAGAAACACCAAAGCTGGGTGTTGTCAGTCTACTAGTGCCACTTCCATGGTGGGTCTATCCTGTGTGTCCTCTGTTGCTTCATAGCAGACACAGGTTGTTTTTTATACATCCTTCTCCTTCTGGAATAGTACCTTCATCCTCTTTTAGGAAACTCACCCCACCTCTGGGGCCATGTTGACTGGAGCTGACATCATTCTAAAGCCCCAGGGCAGGCCCACTATTCTGGCCTGACCATGCAACACATTCCAACCCCCTGGCCATGGTAGCTATGGTTTGAAGCTAGGCTGTTGGTGTTTTTTCTCATAGACTTGAAGAATTCTTTGCTTATTACTGAGGTAAAACACATAATGTAAACAGATTAACCATAGGGGCTGGAGAGATGGCCCAGGGCTTAAAAGCACTAGCTGCTCTTGCAGAGGACCCAGATTCGGTTCCCAGCACCCACATGGCAGCTAACGACGTCCATAACTCCAGTTCCAGGGGATCCAATATCCTCTTCTGGCTTCTGTGGGTATCACACATACATGGTACACTTATATCCAGGCAGGCAAAACACTCATATACATAAAATAAAAATAAATACATTAATTAAAAATATTTATTAATTTTTATTTTATGTGTATGAGTGTATTGCCTGCCTGTAACTGCACCCATGTTGTGCAATACCCGAGGAGGTCAGAAGAGGGTGTTAGATCCCCTGGAACTGGAGTTCCAGATGGTTGTTAACTATCATGTGGGTGCTGGGATTTGAACCCAGGTCCTCTGCAAGAGCAGTCAGTGCTCTTAACTGCTGAGACATCTCTCTTGCCCAAAAATAAATAAATATTTTTTTAAATGAAGCACATTTAAGTACATAATTCAGTGTCATTTGGTGCAGTCACAATTTTGTAATCATTACCTCCATCTAGTTCTAAAACATTTCATCACCAAAGAGACCCTAAACCTAATATTTCATATAAAAGTACCCAAATTAAAGGACCCACACAATATTATGATCTTTTGTGTCTTGTCTTCTCTTACTTAACCCAATGCTTTTAAGGTTCACCTATATTAAACCATGTATTAGTACTTCATCAATTTTTATGGCTGAATATTACAATATTTAGCTATACCATATTGTGTTAATCTGTTCATTCATTTGTGGATATTTGGGTTATTTTCAACATTTGACTATTGTGAATAGCACTGCTAAGAACATTTAATACACTTATTTGTTTGAATTTTATATTAGGGAAATTAGTATGTTTTTGCATGCTAGAGGAATTAGTTATTGGCTCTTAATAGGTATTGCAAATATTGTGTCTCAGTTTGTCATTTGTCTTTGACTTTGCTTATGATGATCTTAAATTATACATGTATACAATGAAATATGATCATATTTGCCTCCTATTATCCATATGAACGTCTCCACTTTCCCCCAGTACATCCTTCTCCCAATTTCATGCCTTTTAAAAATAATGTACTTACTCTCATTAGTGCTGCCCATATGTGCTTGGTATGGGGCCATCCTCTGGAGCATGGGGATCCTATCAGTGGTCACATTCTCAAGACAGTATGATTGTCCCTGTCTCAGAGACTATAAACTGCAAATAACTCCTTAGTAAGGAGTTGGAGCCTAGAGATCACCTACCCGTCTATGCCAGAATGTTCACTGGCTTGATCTCGTGCAGGTAACCACAGATGCTGTGAGTTTATGTATGTAATGGCCATGTCATGCCCAGAAGACAGCATTTCCCAGCACTCCTCCCCATCCTCCAGGTCTTACATTCTTCCCTCCTCCTCTTCCTCGATGTTTTTTCCTCAATGTTCCCTGAGCCCTGGTAGGGGTTATAACGCCAGACAGAATTTGGAAGCTAATGGTTCTAGAGTTGAATTTGTCAGACTTTTCTGACTTTTGGGTTTTATGACATAGTTAGACAGGCCAACCATAGGCTTGAGGTTGTAATATAAGTCTCTCATCAAAGTGTCCACTTATCTACTCACTTTCTATCAGTAAGACAGAGATTAACAACAGCCCTCTTTACTCCCAGGGTTACTGTAAGGACCAGATAAGACATGAGGTGAAAAGGCTTTGCAAAATAAAAAACAATGCATATGCTCAAGGCATATTGACATCTTTTGGTGTTGCTGGGGATTGAACCCAGGGTCCATACATGCTGAGCATGTACTGTGCCATTGAACCATACCCCAGGCCTGTGATCATTATTGATTTTGTCAATTCTGGCAATAACTAGCTGAGTTCCATTGTTGCTTTCATTTTGCAGTGCTGAGATTGAAGGCCAGAATTATCCTCTGAACTGGCCATGGGTGCATTGGCTGGTAGCAGTGTAGAAAAATGTCACAAAACTAGTCATTTGGGTCGAGGGGAGAGAGTGTTTCTATTTGTCCAGAAAAATAAAATTTCCTTAAACCAAAAACTGTTCTGGTCACTCTTCCTTCAAGTGCAGCCTTTTTTTTTCTATCAGGAAAAGAAACCAGTTCGGTAGGTTTTGTCTTATTCAGCTGTAATAGCAATTTAAGTCATACCAAGGCCATTTGTGATGTTTTCCTTCTATTTTTAACCCCAAATTTGTTTAATGGAAAACTTTCAATTGAAACTATTAAGACAAATACACTCATAGAATGAAAAAAATATGTAAATACTTGATAGTGTTTATTATTATGACAATTCTTCTTTTGGTTAACCCCTTGGGTTCCAATATTGGACAGACTAGCTAGTTTTATGTTCATGGGTAAATTGCTTCTCTGCTGTGTGCCTGTTTCCTCCACTTGAAACCAGGGATGATAACAGTACCTTGCCAAATCGGTTATAGCAAGAACCCATCTCTATAAAATATGTATGATTTTTTTTGTACCCTCACCCTGTATGGAGGGAGGGCTTGATTAAAAAAAAGTCAGTATAAGCTGGATATGGTGGCACAAGCCTTTAATCTCAGCCCTCAGGAGGCAGAGGCAGGTAGGTCTTTGTTAGATAGAGGCTAGTTGGCCTACATAGCAAGTTCTAGGCTAACTGGGGCTACAGGGAGACCCTGTCTCAAAAAAAAAAAAAAAAAAAAACAAACAAAAAAAATCATTGTCATTCAGGATTATCTAAAAGAATTTAGGAAATGAGCCTGAAGAAAATAGAATATACCCTTTCCAGAGGCGGTCCCTTCCTTGGGTGGGAGGATCAAATGTCAAATCACATGGTTTAGCCCCTCTCCTGTTACATACACATTTATTTGGGTAGAATCTGGATTCTATTGCTGCCATATGAAGGGTAAACATCAAGAATAGCAATTGGAGGTGGGGTGGGGTGGAGACACGGTTCAGTGGTTAAGAGCACTGGCTGCTTTTGTAGAGAACCTGGGTTTGGTTCCCAGTGTCCACAAGGTGAATAATAACCGCCCCTATCTCCAGTTCCAGGGAATCCAATGTGCTCTTTTGGCCTCCTCGAGAATTGTACAACATGTAGGCAAAACACTCATACACATAAAATAAAAAGAAACTAATTAAGAGAATTTAGAAAAGAATAGTATGTTTCTCATTCAACAAAAAATAATGGTCATGAGGGAAGCTGTTGCAGAAAGGTGACTGAGCTCTTCCAGTGAGCTGTGGGGAAGACTAGGAGAGACTGGATGAAGCCACAGTGGTCTGGCCCTGCCTAGGCTACCCACCTCTTCCCAGGGACAGAAGATTGAGATAATATAGGGTCATTGTGCATGGTGAGGAATTCTCAGGGGCCACAATCCTTTCCCTCCTTTCCTTCTTTTCTTCATTCTTCTCTTCTACTTTCTCCATAAGTGTGAAGCCCCAGCTCTGGTCCTTGGTGCAGTTTGGTTGGGCCTCTTTGGAACTTTTGCTCTACGCCAGGCTCTTTAAATCTATGGGCACATCCTGTGTATGGGTGAGGCCACTGTCATTTGGAAGATGAGGAGACAGAGGCTCAGAGAAAGCAAAGAAACCACTTATGCCCCCCCCCCCCCGAACTGGGATGTGGCTGAGCCAGGATGGAAATCACCATTTCTTTTGTTTTTTCTCATTAAAATTTCTAAAATAGATTTATTTTATTATTATTTTAAATTATGCATATGTACGGCGGTGGGGGGGCATGTGTGCACATGAGGGCAGGTGCCTGCAGAGGGATCCCCTGGAGCCAGAGTTCCAGGTAATTGTGAGATGACTGATATGGGTGCTAGGAATTGAACTCTAACAGTTCTGTGCCATCTCTCCAGCCCCAAATCACCATTTCTTTTGTATGGAAACCCAGCTGCTCCTGCAATTCAGCACAGCAGCTCTCTCCACTTTGCTTCATTTTCATATGGAGTCTTGTGACATTTCCATGGCTCAGTGCCCCATGTGAGAGTTTCCAACATGTATGTGTGGATTTTAAATTTTCCTCATGGTTAAAAGAGCTGACATTTACTGGGTTCCTGCCCCCAGTGGGCACACAGCGCTGAGTCACCTGCTCCACTCCTTATAGGCTCCAGACTCATAGAAGAGACAGGAAGGAATCTGGTTAGTTGGTTAGTTGGATTCCAGGCCACAAGACACTGTTTTTCTTTGAGGAACTGGGTTTAGGGCAGGGATGCTAATCTTGGAGCCTATCTTTCTTTGATTGTACTTGTAATCTGCTTCTGTGTAGCAGAGAGCCCCAGCATGTCCCTGGGAAGGGTGAGGCAGGAGGATGCGGGCTGTGGCATCTTCTTTTGAACTCTGTGACCTCTTGCCTCTAGATTCAGAGCTGTAATAAGTCTCATGATTCACCAGGTGGACTTCTGCTTAAGCAGAGTCTGTTCTTTGCACCCCACAGCCCTTAATGCTCTCTGTTCACTCTAAAGGAATATCCTCTCTCACCCTGCTCTCTTCTCCAGGCCTATCCCAGATGCTATCTCCTCTGGGAAGCCCTCAGGAGCTGGCTTGGGCAACCTGTTTATTTCTGAACCCAAACCAAATAATGCATTGGACACTCTGAGAAAGGCAAGTGGAAAATGGTACCTATTTTGGGAAACTGGTAAAAGTTTCTTCAGCAAGCTGAGTATGGTGGCACCTACCTTTAATCCCAGCACCCAGGAGACAAATGCAGGCACATCTCTGTGAGTTTTAGGCCAGCCTGGCCTATATAGGGAGTTCCAGGTCAAGCAGAGCTACATAGACCTTATCTCAAAACAACAACAACAACAGCATCAGCAGAAATTTCTTTGAGGGGATTCTTGGGGGACAACACATGCTTATGGCAGTCTAAATGTGAAATTCCAGTGATCAGCAATCCTATAGTTCTTGATTCCAGTTTTACACATCATACTGGCCTTTGCCTGAAGTACATGCTTGTCAAAGGGGTTTGATCTCTCTGATGGAATGCAGGAGATTTGGAGTATTTCCACAATGGATTCTGGGTTGGAATCCTGGTGACCTTGGATAAGTCACATCCCATCATCCCAGCCTTTACGCTTTGATTTGTGAGAGAACACTTATGCCAAACTTAAATACTTAAACATCCATTGCACCTACTATGATGTTGGGGTAATCTTAATCACTACTGTCTATGGAAGGCTTACTATGTGCCAGGTACTGGGCTAAGCTCAGCTTGTATTCTTTAAAAAATTGTTTTTGATTGATTTATTTTTATTTTATATGTATGAGTGTTTTGAATGTATGTATGTACCACATGTGTGTAATATCCATGGAAGTTGGAACAAGGGCATTGGGTCTCCTGGAACCGGAGTTATGAATAGTTGTTAGCTGCCATGTGAGTGCTGGGAACCAAACTCAGGTCCTCTTTAAGAGCAGCCAGTGCTCTTAACTGTTGATCCAGCTCTCCAGTCCCCTCAGTTTATATTCTTAGTTGATCCTCCCAAGAACTCCCCACATTCATGATGCCCCTACTCTGCAATATATTTTTAAAATTCTCCGTAGTACTTGCCATTCTCTACCACATTAAATTATTTACTCAGATAGTTCAGCTTTTGTCTTCCCTGCCCATGAAGCCTCTTGTCTCACGCCACTGCAGTGGGTGCCAGTTCATATTGCATCCTGCTCTGGCAGTGTGTGATTTCATCAAAAACATTGTCAATGGTGACCACTACCCAGTAGAGGCACTATATAGAGGGCCTAGAGCTTTTGAAGAGCAGAGAGTTCTCTGGCTCCTGATTATTATTATTAGTTTTGGTCTTTTTGAGACAGGGTAGCTCCAGTTGGCCTGGACTCTCTCTGTAAACCAGGCTGACCTCCATCTCACAGAGATCTGCCTGCCTCTGCCTCCCCACGTGCTGAGATTAAAGGCATGTGCCACCTCATCAGGCTCCTGCCCCCTGATTTTAATCATTATATCCCTGTGCTCAGAATAGTTCTGGTCCTATAGTATGCTTTTGATATATATTTGTTGAATGAATGAAAGAGCCTCTACAGAGAGCTCATAGAAATTTACACTGTGACTCATCTGATCCTGGTTGCAACCCTGTCCTCACCAGCTTTGTAAAACTGTCTTTCTGAAACCCCTGGCATTGGACCGGCTCTCAAGTAATTCCCCCCCAAATATCAGTTCCCTTTCCTGTGTGCATCAGGCCCTCTGCTAGAGTCTGAGGCAGGGAGACAACGGGTCATAGAGAGGATGATTTGGGGGACTGAACTGAATTTACCATGCAAAGAAACAGATCTGCGTTTGTTAGAGAAATCCCTCGTACAACTACTACTAGCTGGAGTTTGTGGGAGCCTTTCAGGCCTTCTCAACCTGATTTTTTCCCCCTGCCGCCTTCCCTTTTGTGAATATTTCTTCTCCTTTTTGCTTGCAGTGAATTCTGTTCTCCTGTAGGCTACAATGTGTCAGTTGTTATAAAATCCCGGAGGAGGCGGAGTCTAGTGACGAGGCGGTGGGGGAGCGCTTCACCAGCCCTGCCAGGCGAGCAGTTCAGCCCTCGGTTCATTGGAGCTTAAGCGTTGCAACAGGAAAACTTACATCTCCCTCTCCTGGCTTTAATTCTTCACCGGACAGCAGACCAGAGGCGCCGAAGGACCAGAGGGAGGATGCGAGATGACCGGCCCTTTGGCAACCTGACTATCTTCTTAGCAGAGCCTTCCAAAGCGAGCCTGAGGCTGGTTGCACGACCCAGGAGGCGCCCGCCTCTTGTGTGTGTGTGTGTGTGTGTGTGTTGTGTGTGTGTGTGCGTGTGTGTGTGTGTGTGTGTGTGCGCGCGCGCGCGCACGAGAGTGTGTGTGCGTGCCTGTGTGTGTTTGTGTGAGAGTGAGCAAGCCGGTGTTTGTGCATGAGTGAGGGTGTGTGTGCACGCGTGTGGATGGGTGTGTGCACATCACAATTGCGTGTAAGCGTGTCTGGGTGAGTGTGTGTGCACTCGTGTGTGTGTGTTTGTGTTTGTGTGTGTTCTTGGATATTATTAGTTTTTGGAAGAAAAATCCTGGAAATCTGGGCCAGGTTATGGTGCTCCTACAGTGATCCTTCTTTCCCAAGAGGAGCTGACCAGAGCAAGCCGTTAGAACCATTTCCCTGCCATCACCGAGCATTTTCCTCCCTGAAGGGGAAGGATTTTTTTTCCCCTGCTCTGCAGCCAAGTCAAAGAGATTAGTCCCTAAACCTGTGAAATCAACCAAACCGTGTGATTCTCCGGGCTTGGGAGAGGACTTGGGAAGAAAAGGAGAATAAATCAAACAGCCTGTCAGCTCTTTTGGCCAAGTCGGAAGATGTCATCTCAAACTAAGTTCAAGAAAGACAAAGAGATCATTGCCGAATATGAAGCCCAAATAAAAGGTGAGCTATGGGCTGAGGGAGGCCTCCCTCTTCTTTCCTTTCCCTTTTCTCTCCTTCTGTCCCCCCTCCTTCCTCCCTGCCATCGTGAAATGTTGCTATGCAGTAATAATCTTATTGTAAGGAGGAACTTGCAGCTGAACAAGTCCAGACTGGCTCCCACTGCAGATAGTGCGGGACTGGGAGCGTGGATTACAGAAAGGGCAGGGATCTCTGCATTGCAGGTGTGTGAGGAGGATCCTATGCCTGACTTTAGGAGTGTCTCCTGCACTCCATCATCTTGACAGTGACATGTCACTCTATGGCCATTTTGACAATTACAGCCACCTCCCCTTATCTCATGGTGAAAGCCCCTTACTATTGATGTATATTTTTTCTGATCTACTCCCCCTCCCCTTATTTTGGCTTTTGTGGGTGGTTGTTTTGCTTCTGCCTCTTTCTCTGGGCTGAAATCACATGCATGAGTATGGGGGGTGGGCAGCATCCTTAAGCAGCCCTTCTTTGTTGGCGTCTTTTGCCTGGCCTGGGTTGCCATGGATTAACTGTTATGGGCCATATTGATCTGGACTAATGCAGGCAGGCATTTAGGCATAAAGAGAGAGCTCAGTGTAGAAAACGTATTATAGCTCAGTGCAGCCCAGTCCTGTACGCTGGTGTTTAGGTTCATCAGGTTTGGTCCAAAGCCAACTCCTTCATGTACAATTTGCACTGGTAGGCGCTGCCTGGCTCCCATGGTTCTGGGGAAAGCCTGCCTGCTGGGAGTGTGCGATGACCTCTGGGTGTTGGTTCCAGCTTTGGTGCCACAGAACCCACACTTCCTGTAGAAGCCGCTCCCTAAATCCATGCTGGGAGAGGAAGGGCCACAATTGCATAGCTAAATGCAGGCAGGCAGATCCTTCTGGCCAGATGGTGGGCTTCTCTCATCCTCACCGGTTCTAAGTACAGCTTTGGCAAGGAGAGCCTAGAGGCTCCATGTACTATGCTCCCTCTTTGCAGAGGCTGTGCCCAGATTGAAGCCTGGGCATGGTGCTCTCAGAATCTGTTTTCTTTCTGGTTGTGGTTCTCCTTGCTGCAGCAGAGGTCATGTTGTGGTTTCTCATGGAGTGGGCAGAATACATCTTGAGTGGATGTGGAGGCCTGTTGTTGAGCAGAATGCTTCTCTGAGACTCAAGTGATCTGAGGTTGCCACACCTGCTGCTGGTGCTGCCTGAGGACTCCAGCCCCAGGAAGTCAATGGCTGGGGTCTGCCAGCCCAGCCATACCCAGCTTTCAGATGCTGGGGAAACCTGGGGAGGGCGTCAGGCATGAGAGGAGGGTTTTGTGCTTTCCATGTCTTAGCTATGGATTGAGCCAGCATGCGAATAACCCCTGGATAGACCCCAGGGTAATAGGAACAGAAATACCTTCTTCCCTGGCCTCCTCAGTTTTCAGCTCAATGCCAAAAGCAGTGACTTAGGATCTATCAGCCTTGCTGACAATTTAGAAACAAATCCTTGAGCTGCCAGAGATTTGAATTCATCAGACTATTCAGTACAAAAGCCCAGTTTTGGTCTTTGAATATCTACTTTTCAGGGAGTTTATGTTGTTTTTTGAGACTATCTTGGTTGCTGCTGGGTTTTTTCCCCCCAACCCCATTTTTTTTTTTTAAATTGAGATTCCCATAAGAAATGCTGTAACAGAGAAGGGAATGTTGAGTTCTAGACAGTTTGGGTTTTATAAACACACTGTCTTGATAGGAAACATACTCATCTTTAAAGGATTACTGTGACTGGGCCAGTCAGGCTTACCTGAGGGCTAATTAAGCATTAATTGCAATGACTGATTCCCTTCCTTTTCACCTTTATTTTAATGACTAATCACAAAATAGTAGGTAATAATGAAAACTCAGGATATTTTTCCAAAGGATCTAATCTTTTCTTCTATACTCTGGATTTCTTTGTAATCTGGTTGGAGGAGTTTGATGTTTTTCCTCTGTAGTTAACATCCATGATGTTTAAATCCTACTATTGCTGTACCTGAAGTGAAATTTTTTCCCTCAAAATTCTCTTTGTTGACCTGGAATGTAGCTCAGTGGCAGAGCACTTATCTAACATGCAAGAGGCCCTGGGTTCCATCCACAGCAATGTTTATTATTGTCATAAGGTTGAATGATGTACCTGGGCTTGTAGGGCTCACTCCTAGACATCACGACTCTTGGCCCACACAGTGTACAAAAAGGTTAGTATGAGCTCAAGTTTAGAGATAAGAAACTGAGGCCTAGCAGTGTGCAATGATTTACCTAAGTTTGCAAGGCTGGTTTCTTCCCAGGCCTGGTATTCCTGGTACATTGTTTGTTGACACAGCCCCTTGAAGGATTGATGTCAGTAGCAGATGGCAGCATTGTAGTGGGGACTGGCTGCCTCTTGATGTGTTCCATTGTTTCTCTTCTTACTTTCATCCCACTGCCTTTGTGGCTTGTCTCTGACCTATGTTTGACCAATGACCAAAAATAATGCTTGGTGCCAGTTACTTTCTTCCTAGCATCATTTGGCCAGTTTGGTGCAGACAGTTCACCTCACTAGACAGGTTTTGTTGCCTGTGAATTTTGTGAGGGGTAACTTGATTTTTAAAAACAATGTTCAGTTCTTTGTTGACTTACCTATTTTTTTTTTTGTCTCTGTTTGAAGCATTTACTGACATAACAAAGGAGGATGCTTTCAAACTCATTTCCATTGTAAACATTTTCAGCTTCATGCCTCTTCTTGCCTCATCATTTCTTGACTCCTCTGCTTGTGTATCTGTGAAGTTGTAGCATACTACCATGTGCTTGCAAATTTCCAGGGATGGAGAACTTGGCATTGCCTAAGCTCGTATATTTTATCTTTGGACAGCTGTGGCTCATGGAAGTGTGTTTTTTCTTAGACTGAACCATCTACCTATTGGTTCTGCTGGGTCTTCTTCTTGGAGACTTCTAAGTACAAGACTATTCCTTTTCCATGACTGTCCATGGGTGTCTGGAACTCCTGGTTACGGCCCTTGACTACAATTAACCTTAAATTTAAACTTAGCCTTATTTGCTTTGGTAAAGATGGTTCACTACCATTTACCATTTTACCCTTTCACTCTCTCTTTTTTGTTTTATTTTGTTTTGTTGTTGTTGTTGTTAGAGTCTATTGTATCCCAGGTTAGCCTTAAACTCTATGTAGCTAAGGATAACTTTGAGCTACTGATCCTCCTACTGCCACCTCCTGAGTGCTGAGATTACAGGCATGCATCACCATGCTGGGGATTGAACCCAGGGCTTTATTTGTGCTGAGCAAACACTCTACCAACTGAGCTACCAGTTCTTCACTCTCTTTGGATCTTCTGTTTCCTGAGTTGCAAATCCCAATGTGCTGGGTGCTTGGAGGACAGAATGAATGGAGTTGGTCAAAATGATTTGTGGCAGGTGGCACACCTTACTGACAGCAATATAGGAGTGATGAGAATTATGACAGACCTGAGAGCACACATCCTGTCCAAATGCACAGTCATACTTGACTCCAGCCATTTGTTACTGCTCAGGAATGTAGGCCCACCCACATCTTTCTATTTTCCACAGATGCCAGTGTCCTGGAAGAGAGCTGCATGTTTTTAAAGAGGTTTAACCCAAAGGATTCCCTCAAAGATCTTATTATTAATGTTTTCTAGACATGGTCAAAGAAAGAAAACAACTACCCTCTCCTTGATGTTGCCTGCAATACTTCTACTAACAACCCCAAGGATTGACTTAGCCCTCCACACTGCTCCCCCTCACTCTATCAATGTCTGCTGTATTTCTCTACTCTCCTAGGCTTGGAGTCTCATCAGAGAGAAGGGATTGCAATGGATTTAAGCTGATGGGTTCTTGGTTACCTCACGCTGGCTCCATGTGGACATTACTTCCTATCTTAGGTACTTATAAGAGTCACTTTACAAGTCTGTCTGAGAGCCTTGCCTAAGAGTGATACCACATTCTCTAGTCTGGAACTGGCAGGCTGTAACTCCTTACCCCCTTTGAAAATCAGAACGTTTGCCTGTCTCCAGAATCTTGGCATCTCTCCTGTCTTCTACAGTTCCCTAGGAGATCACTGATAGCATTTGGATGTCTTATTTGCTGCCTTCTCAATATCTTGAGTGCTAATTGATTTCATTGTCAGACATAAGGATCTGTTCTGCATTTACTCAGTGTTCTTGTTTCCATTTCATCCTAATAGAAAATTGAAACAGAAGCAGAGTGATTGACTTCAGGGACATTCATATTCATTTTAGGCCATCTTTTTTTAGTGGTAAAAGTCTCAAAGTTGGGAGAAGAACAGATACA
>NW_008357033.1:3618976-3619689 GCF_000622305.1 Nannospalax galili | reverse complement strand
CATTTAACAAATGTTGCTTATCTCCTTCCTTTGTCCTTAAGTCTTGTGCCAAGTTTTGTGAGAGATGCAAGTATATGGTTCATTCTTTGGCTTCTAAGAGTTTACTTGGAATATGATAGTAAAATAAGAGAAAGAAATAAAAAAGCCCGCAACACAGAAACCTTGTAACTGAGAGCCAGAATAAACTTAGTTTTGCAGAGAGCCTCCTACATACTGATTGGAGAACCTTCTTATGATGCCCATGGTTTTCAGTGGGATTAAAAAAGGAGAGCAGACTGGATGGGGATACAATGGGGCATGGTAGGGATTGTGGCCAACTGGGCAGTTCATTTAGAGAGGCAATCACTGCTTACTCCAGCTTGTCGCTTCCTGGCAGGAGTACAGTAAGCCAAGGGTAGTCAGCTCTCCATGGCTGGAAGGAAAGCTGAACAGAAACAAAACCTCTTGATTTTTTTTTTTAAATGATGGCTCAGATTTTAAAACCATTACACTGTTCAACTAAACATGTTGATGAAATAGGACTGATGTGGCCTGTTGGGCCACTGGCTTGGAAATTAGGGTCTTTTAAGTTGGAGTCCATAAAAATCCTGGGAATGGAGCCTCAGCCATTTTTCCTCTTTTATCTTGGGTCATTTTCTTTAAGATACACCTATGGTCTTGCAAGCCTACGAGAGTACTTGTCACCCTCCTCCTCCTCCTCCTCCTCCTCCTCC
>NW_008357033.1:3610966-3618959 GCF_000622305.1 Nannospalax galili | reverse complement strand
TTCTTCTCCTTCTCCTTCTTTTTCTTCCTCTTCCTCTTCTCCTGAATCCTCCATATTCTTTTCCTGTCACCAAGTCTTTTCCCATTCATGCCTTTGCCTTCCTGCCTCCCCACTGCCTGTCCAACTCCTGATCACCTTCAAAGCTTGCTTGTGTAATTTGTCTTCCATGATGCCTTCCTAACTCTCATAGGCAGAATGAACATTTCTCTTACACCAGTCCCTCTATCCCGAGCCTTATCATTGCAATTTAGTGTTTGGCCTTTGGCCATGAACTCCCAAGGGCAAAGATGCTTGTAGTTACCTTTGTTTCTTTAGTGTGCTAGGCGTATGATTGGTTGAGAGTGGCTGGTGAGTACTGACTTTGACAGCTGTCTTAACTTGGACTGCCATAGCAAAATACCACAGGCTACATGGTTCCAGTTCTAGAGGCTGGGAATTCTAGGATTAAGGTGCCAGTAGATTTGGTTCCTGATGAGGGACTACTTCCTGGTTTATAGACAGCTGCACTTCTACTGTGCATGTACCTGGCTTTTGTTCAGAGCTTGCACATGGAGTTGGATCTCGCTCTGTTTTATAAAAGCACTAATCCTATCTTGGAGGACTCACCCTCGGGATTCAGTCAGGATCACAGCCTAACTTAGGCCTAACCTTTCAATACCATCACAATAGAGGTAAGTGTTTCACCATATGCATTTTGGAAGACAAAACATTATAATATCACACTTCCTGTTCTATTGAAAGGAGGAGCTTTTCTGGGCAAAGAAATATTCCTCATGGTTTGCTGAGTTTCCTTGTTTGTCTCTAGTGGTGATATTTGTTAGTGGAGATTTGGTGAAGAGTGTGTTGGAGGCCAGTGAGTCTTGAACAAGGCTCCTTCTCTTATTTTACTTTCATAGTCCAAGGAAACTCCTCTTACTTTACTCTCATATCCAAGGAAACTCTTAGAAGGCAAAGAATGTAGCATGTACTTTATGTTTCTCACAAATCTTAGCACAAGACTTACAAAGGAGATAACCAATGTTTGTTGAATGAATATGTAAATAAATGAATATATATATATATATATTTTTTTTTCTGTATGATCATCCTCCAGATCCTTCAGGTCCCCCAGGCTGTGGAAATCAATGGATCTAAGGGTTCATATTGGCCATTTCTGAAGTTTTTACCATCAGAGTTTAAATATTAGTGGTGATCCTTCCTTTCCCAAAACCTCTTTTATTATTTTTTATTCATCCACTTGGTGATTGTTGCAAGCTGTGCTCAGGGCTATGTAGCTTTATTTGGCAGGTGATTGCAGTTTTCTTTAGCTTCTATGTCTCAGTCATACATAAAATGTCTCATTTTGTGACCTCTTGAACTCTGCAGAAGAGTCGCTCCTCTCATTTTCTAGATGAGGGACTGCAAGTTCAGAGAAATAAAATCAATTGCATTAGATTGCTCAGTGAACCGTGGCAGAGCTGGCTTCAAAAGGGAGTCTTTCCAGCTTCTGCTGACACAGGAAGACAAGATGCCCATTTGAGCAACATGAGGTTGTAACTCAGGGTTTCTTTATAGATTAGCTGCTCTGGGTAGGTGCAGTATAGTGCTGTGGCCTAGTGCCTTTCAGGGAGTGATCAACACACACCACTGAGTGGATCCCCCTGGTGGGAGGTGGATTCCTGGGGGAAGCAGAGTCACATGATGCTTTGGAAAAGTGATGTCAGGTATCTAGGATTGGGAGGATTGGAAGGGTAGCAGTGTGGGGGGCTCCTGAAGGGGGAGTGTGGGGGGCTCCTTCCTTGAGTAGCTGCCAGGAAACTGATGGGCTTGATTTCTCAAAAAGGAGAACTTGTGGGCTAATACAGGACCTGGAAGTGGTGTCCTTGGCTCCATTCCACCTGGAAATGACTCACTCCTGATAGCGCATTGGTGTCCTAAAAGATCTTGGATGGCCAGGAATGGGACTTCAGGTATTCTCTTAGTTTGATGAGTCACTCATGTGTGGGGTGGTGTTCCCTGAAGTGTATGTGTATGGCCTGAAGTTGCATGTAAGAGGTGTTGGGTAAGAGAAAACAGTTGTGTGCTTGAATAGGTTTTGGAAGTTCTAGGATAAACTGAAGGAAACTGGTTTCCCTTAGGACATTTGATAACTTTGGCAGTGTTAAGTGTGAATGGTGGAGCTGGGCCAGATTCCTCAAACTTTATCCAGTTTGTAAGCCTTTTTCTTGGAGTGTTTTGCAAGACCGTTCCTTGGCTTGTTTTTTGAAACATGTCAGCCCACACAGTTTTTGAATGGTCCATGTGCTTTCTTTTTGCCACTTGCCCCATTCCTTGATTCCTTTAATACGTTTCTCAGCAGGCGGTCTGAAGAGGAAATGAGGTTTAAAACAGATGCGGATCCGGTTCTGCTAAGTGATGTCAATGTGGTGCTTTGAGGTCACTTAGAACATGCGAGTTTTGACATTTCCAATTGCAGAGTGCTCAACTGCTGATTTAAATGGCAATTTGGAAACAGCTGTGTCCTGATCAACATGCACTGTGTGTGGGTGCGCCTGTCTGTGTGTGACACTGGGATGTGCGTGGTGGCAGGGGAGTGTTCAGAGTGTTGAATGGACCTCACTCTGCTGCTAGGATTGGATGGTTTATACCAGATGACAGCAGTATGGCTTGATAATGCGGAGCCCATGGTTCCTGCACCTCCGAGTGAGCCAACCTTACCTACAACCCAGCTGCACAGGAAATACCTTTTCTCTTTCTTCTATCACTTGGTTTTTATTTCACAGAAATAAATCTGGGTCAGTTTGGGGCTTCTCTTCCTTTTCCTTCAGGGCTGTGTCCCAAGATCCAGAGGGACTAGTGCCTAAGTGGACTATCAGTTGTAGTTTACTATTAATCTACCTTAGCAACTCCAAGGCTGGGGTATGGTCCTTCCTGTTGAGTCTTCAGTGGTCAGTTGGTGTCTTTGTCCCTTGGGTGTCCCTGCTCCTCATCCCCTTGCATGTGATATGTAGGAACCAGGGACCATCCTATTGTTCACATGACAAGGACTCTGGATGACTGTCCTTGGCCTATCTTGGCTACACAAGCACATGGCTGTCCCTGTGAGCCTTAGGCTCTGATCTCAGTGCAATCCTGACTCCTCTTGGTTTCTGTGAATCTGGTGGTTTCCTTACCTTCCCTCCCTTGGCTTGTGGTGGGTGGAACAGAGTACGGATCTTTCTTTTATATACCCGTAGTATCTACCTTTACATTGCTTTACTGATTCTCCTCTTTGGCAGAAGAAATCTTTATCTGCACATGTGTGCATACTTAATAAGCATGCGTGTATGTATGCACTGATGTACACAGCATGGAACAAGGGGGAAAGGTGATATCCTCATGGTTTGTGATTAGAGTTTCTCTTTTTGAAAAGGATTTTACTGTGTGTGTGTGTAGGGGATATGTGCACATATGACTACAGGTACCTGCAGGGTCCAGGAGAGGGTGTTGGAGCTGGAGCTACAGGCAGTTGTGAGCTTCCTGACATGGGTGCTGGGAACTGAACATAGTACCTCTGTAAGAACAGTGTATGCTTTAGCTGCTGAGCTATTTCTCCAGCCCCTAGACTTTCTCTTCTGTTTTCTACCTTTTCTTTTGAGATTGGATCTCATGTACCTCAGGTTGGTCTTGTTGGATTCAGGGCCTCATGCATGCTAGGCAAGCATTCTACCAACTGAACTACATCACCAGTCAACCCACATTCTTTTTTTTTTTTTCTGGACTGGGCCTTTGAAAGTCTAAAAAGCCAGAATTGACTCTTTCTCTGCATCATCCCTCAGGCGATGAACACAGAATGAGCTCTGGACTGGAAAGGGGCCAGGAGTGGTCTAAGGAAACATGTAAGAAAACCTCCAGTATTTCAGCATGCAGGAACTTTCCTTCCCACTCTCTCTGCCTCCACAGTATGACCACGATCAGCTCTTGCTGGGACCAGGCAACAGCTTCTGAACTCATGGCTTCTCCCCAACATTGATGTCTACTAGATGTCAGGGGTCAGCCTACCCCCTCTTTGTGGCTGCTCTAGATATTACCGAGGGACTTCTGGCCAGGGGCATTTTTGCCCCCAAATGAAAACCACACTTCTAATTGGTATTTGCTTCTTCTCTTGTCACCAAGGGCATCTAGCAATAGTTTTTTATAATCAAAGTCTGATTGTCTCTACTTAAAATCCCCGAGTAGTGTCTTACTGAGTAGCTCACTGAGGGGTCTAGACTCGATTTACAGCATGGTCTGCTTACTTCTCTCCTTCCCCATCTGCTCTCCCTGTTTTCACTTTCTGCTGTCTTGACCTCTGTCAATTCCTTGACTTCTCCAAGTTTGCACCCATCTTTGTATTTAGCCATTTCCAAGTAGGAAAACCACTTTCTGGAATGCTCTTCCTCCAGATTGTCATTTGCCTGACTCCTAGGTATTTAACTCTCAGCTTGCACTCTAGACAACCCGAGTAGCCATGCAGTAGTTCTTCACTGATCAGCAGATGTGAAATCTCTGCAGCGCACTTGCTCTACGTGTTGATTGTCCTGCATTTATTCCTTCTCTGCACTAGAACTAAAGCTCCAAGAATGAATGTGAAGGGTGATCCTAGTTGCTCACAATTTTATTCTCAATACACAAAAGGCTGAGGCAGGAGGATGGCAAGCTTGAGGCAAAAAAATATCAGAACTTTGGTTCCTCTTGCTTATTTGTGTTTTCCGAGCATGCAGAACAACTCTTACTGTATAATAGGTGATCATGATGTTTGTTGAATGCCTGGTTGATGGTAGGTATCCCTGTGATGGGCTTCCCCCAATACTGACTGAGAGATAACTCAGAAGATGAAAGAACCACAGATGGGACACTTATATCTATCTAAAAGAACCATCTAAAAGATGACTTGTAGGAATACTGCAGGGAATTAAATATAGTCTGTTAACCAAATTCCTAATATATATGAGGTGGGAGCATAAAAAGGACAAAGTGTATTCCTCACACCCCTCTTTGATAGACTAATAGTTTTCTAGGAAAGATGGTTATAAAAATGGATTAAAGAGGAGGCTGGAGAGATGGTTTAGCAGTTAAGAGTACTGACTGCTCTTACAGAGGACCTGAGTTTGATTCTTAGCACCCACATGGCGATTAACAACCATCTGTAACTCTAGTTCCAAGGGAATCTGATGTCTTCTGACCTCTGCGAGTATTGCACGACATGAGTGCACTTACGTACATGCGGGCAATACACTCATACAGACATAAAATAAAAAAATTTAAAAAATGGGTTAAAGAGTTATGTATAGTGTGCTAAGATAGTGCTGGAACCTGGGGTGTGGAAGCTTAGATTGGAAGTTACAGCATTGCTTGGGAGAATGAGAAAAGTTGTTATAGACGCAAGGCTTTTTGAACGGGGTTTTGAAGGGTGAGTAAAAACTCTCCAGGTGGTGGAAGACATTTCATGAAGAGAGAACAGAATGTTTCCAATGCATGGGGGTCACAAAAGGGCCTGAGTAGCAGAGAAATGATGAGAAGTTTGATGTGTGAAACCTAGGGTAGGTAGAACAGTGGGAGTGAGCCAGCACTAGAGAGAAGCTTGAAATTCCTTTCCATTCATTGGATTGTGAGTCTTTGACCATGAAGATGCCAGGATGAGAAATTTACTCATTTTCCTCAGCATGGAACCACACATCCATGTTGTAGCATGTATTAGAACTTTCTTACTTTTTATTTAAAAATTTTTAAATTACATTTGTTTATGTGTGAGAGTGTGCTGCAGTGTGCATGTGGAGGAAAGAGGGCAACTTGCAGGAGTCATTTTCTCTTTCTACCATGCAGGTTTGAGGGATCAAACTCAGGTCCTTAGGCTTGGCAGCAAGCACCTTTATCTGCTGAGCCATCTTGCAGGCCCAGAATTTTTTGTTTTTTTACTCTTTAAAGCTGAATACTTTTCCACTGTGTGGACAGATGACATTTTTTGTGTCCATTCATCTCTCAGTGGATATCCCAGTTGTCCATGTTTTAGATATTGTAAATAATGCCATTAAGAACAAAGTGTATAACCAGAATCATAGTTTTTTATAACTTCTTTTTTATTATGAATACAATTCATTTTCATTACTTCAAAAACTTTGAAAATACAGAAGAATATAGAAAGGAGAACAGTCTAGAACCTGCTGCTTGAGGTAACTATTACAAGCATTCATTGTACAGACCTCACATCTCTATCAAATCTCTTTTATGTCTGTATATAAAAAAGGAGATCATAGGTCTTTAATGCAAAGTTATTAAAATAAGGCTGCTAGTAAAATAACAATAGGGGTGTAGGCCTAAGGCTTAAAGAGTGCATGGCCTAAAAGTGAACAGTTTGCTAAGTAAGTGAACAAGTAAGGGCCATGTGCATTTGGACGGTCCTTCAGGGAGTGGCGCTGAGATGCTGGAAACCATCCTGTTACAGTGTTGGGCTTGTGCTGGCCATTTCTGACCCAGTTCCTTGCAGAATTTCAAAATAAATTTTGTATAAAACCAAGCTCATTCATGGAGAACTTCCTCCACTTCCACGTCTGTGCTGGCTGTTCTCTGCTTTCATGTCCTGCTTCCCAGTCCCTTACAGTCTCTCTTCCCTCTTCGCCTCTGGGCAGCAGTTCCTGCCTTTGGCAGGGAGCGTTCAAAGGAGAGCTTTGTCTAGGGCAAAGAACTTATTCTCTAGAACTACTGGAATCTGCTCTCTGTCATACTACCCCTTCCCTTTGTAGCTATCTGCTGGCTTCTCTGGTTATTGTTGGTGCTTTGGGGCACCTGATGGCTTGTCTGTCCCCAAAGCATGTAACATGCTGTCCTCTTTCTCTGGTCTTGAGTGAAGGTATTCTTTTTTCTTTTTCTTTCTTTTTTCTCTTTTCTGTCTTTTTGAGACAGGGTCTCCATGTAGCCCCTTCTGGCCTGGAACTTGCTATGTAGATATAGGCTGGTCTCAGACTCACAAAGGTCTGCCTGCCTCTGCCTCCCAAGTGCTGGGACCAAAGGTGTGCGCTACCACGCCTGGCTGAGTGAAGGTATTCTTAATGGCAATTTACTGTAAATCAGTAAGTTTTCCTAGCCATTTGTCTAATCCAAAGGCTTAGATTTCTTCAGGTGGCCTGGGTTCTCACTGGGATTTGAGCTTAACAGAATGAATAGCTCCTAAGGGCAAAAGCTCCTTCTCTAGCTTATAGTGCTTTAAAAGAAAGCAGGAGGGACTTACAAATGTAAGTACCTTAGCTACCTTCCTCCAGGGACAAGCAAGAGTGGGTGTCATTTCTATAACTTAATTTGTACCATAGAATGCCAAGTGACTGAGCAGCATAGCTCTTCTCCAACTGTTGTCTCCTTGGGACATTTTCAAGCAGAGCTAGTGTTACGGTTTGAATATGTAATGTGCCCCATAGGCTCAAGTGATACTATCTGGAGGGTTGTGGAGCCTTCAGGAGGTGGGGTTTGCTGGTAGAAGTAGGTTACTAGGAGTGGGCCACAAGGGAGGCTCTCTACCTCTGGTCTGATCTAGCTTTGCTTCTTGTCCATGCCATTTGGAGAACTGTCACTTCATGTTCCTGCTGGGCACATCTTCCCCACCTTGATGGACTGAAATCTCTCTGAAACTGTGGGCCAAAATCAACCTTCCTTCTTAAATTGATTCTGTTCGGTGTTTTGGTCACAGTGATGCAGTAATTAGTACCACTGGCCAATAATGATGTCTTTAGTTTGATCAGTGGCCTCTCTAGACAGGATGTTTTGGGTCTCCCAAAGATGTGTCTCTATGGGGGAACTGAGGCAGACCAGCACTCACTTCCTGGTCTCAGACATCTGAGAAAGGCTCACTCCTTGCTCTCTGGCCCTTAGCATCTGAACTTCTGCCCTTTTTTTGGTTTTGTCTTTTTTTTTCTTTTAAATTATTTATTTAATAGCTATATAATTAGAAGAGGCATTTCATTACAACAGCATTGACATATTCAATAACAATTTCCAGAGCTAA
>NW_008357033.1:3610348-3610828 GCF_000622305.1 Nannospalax galili | reverse complement strand
ATTTCATTATTAAAATACACAGTTTCATACAGAAAAATTCATTTTAATGCAATTGACACTAAAATGCATATGCATTTCTAATCTCTGTATATCTGATTATTACTAGTCACAGTTGGTTACTTACTGAGCTTCTTGGCAACTGAGCATGGATATAAAGTCATCAGGTAGATTTTAATGGTATTGTTTTTCACATATATTAGTTATTAAGGAGGAAATTTTTATGCTTTGAAGAATTTTTTTATGTTTATTTATATACCCACCTAACAGGTAGTACCCACCCATATTTTTAACATTTTATTATTTTTATTTTATGTATATGAGCATATTGCCTGCATGTGTGTAAGTGCACCCATGTAATAATAATGCCTGTGAAGTCAGATAGCACTGCAGCTCCTACAGATGGTTGTTAGCCACCATGTGGGTACTGGGAATTGAACCCAGGTCCTCTGCAAGAGCAGTCAGTGAGTGCTATTAACCACT
>NW_008357033.1:3604302-3606133 GCF_000622305.1 Nannospalax galili | reverse complement strand
ATCTGGTATAGTAATCCCCCCAGCATTGCTCTTAGTTCTCAGGGTTGTTTTGGCTATCCGGGGTCTCTTGTGCTTCCATATGAATCTTAGGATAGATTTTTCCAATTCTGTGAAAAATGTCATGGGGATTTTGATTGGCGGTTTTGTCTTTTGAATGCATTTGTTCCTTGCCCCTGGGCTACTCTGGGCCTCTGTCTGGCCTGGTCCTCTTAGTTCAGGCCTCACCCTGAGCATCTCTGTGTTGTTGTCTTCTACTTGGCATAATATTGCAATTGAAACTTTGCTTCCAAAGTGTCAGAGGCCTGAATACTGTCTGTCAGAAACAGAATTGTGCTATTGGCATTAGTGAGAGAGAAATGCTAAGAATGGGGTAGTCCAGCTCAGTGGGATTTAGTTTAACAAACATGTATTGAGTGCCTGCTGTGTTTGCTGCCCTCCTAGACCTTATCATCCTATGGGGAATACACCTTATAAATTGTAATTACAAAAGTGTTGAATGTTATGTAAAGGACTGCGCAGAATACAGGGGAGGACCCATAGCAGTGGCTAAACAGTTGAAAGTGCTGCTGGCGATTCTGATATTGATTAGTAAACTTGATTCATACTGGTCAAGCTCCTCTTTTCCCCATTATTTCCAGGGTTCTTTAGGATCCAGACAGAAACATCTTCCCACTTAGAAAAAGGTCAGAAGTCACCCAAATATTTAAGGGGCCAGGGGTCTAAGTGCTTCTAAGAGAAAAAAAAAAACACAATTCCAGGTGTAAAAGATCAAAATAGCTCCAGAAAAAGAATTTTCTAACAGCTGTGCTCAGAATGGTAAATATAATCATGGGATAAGTGTATTTAGGGTGAAATTAAAGCTGAGGAGCAATTGAAGAGGACTGACAACCTCTTCGGCATGGTAGATGAGTGAGGGAACTAGAAATGGAAGGAGGCAGTGACACCACAGAGACCAGGTTCTGTACAGAATAGGCCCCTCAGACTGATAAGTTCATGATGGATGTAAGTGGTTAGCTTACATCTGAGCACTGGTTTTCTCATTTGAGAAAAGAGGCTAATAATACCTCACGGTGAGTCTGTGAGTTGTGTGTGTGTGTGTGAATGTGTGTTTGTGAGTATGCGTGCTAGTTACAGTCACACACATCAAAATTTACAGCACAGTCCTTGGCAGACAGTGACATTCACTAAACATGAAAATGTTAACTGAAGAACTAAGTAGGGCACCAGCATTGAATATCCTGGACTATGAACCTGTTGAAAAGGAGAGCGAATAGGAGAAGACTGGAAGGCCTTACAGCAAGGGAAGAGTCATTCTTTTCCTAGCAGGGGTTTCTGGGAAAATAAAGTTCTAGTAAGTGGTGGGCAGCATGCTCTTGGCTTTGCCTTCTTTTAGTGTATGTAGTTCTTGGACCATCCGCAACGGAATCACCAGAGAGGACCTTGTGTGGTAGAGCACAAAAACTTGCATTTTAGAAGTGTCCAGCTTATATGATCTTTAAGTATCTGGATCTGGACCATAGTAAACTCACCAACTTGACCTACCTTTTGGTTTTTTGGTGCTGAGGATGGAACTTGGTGCCTCACAAATGTCACTCCATCATTGAGCTACACCCCCAGACCTGCATCTCTTTTTGAAGATAGAAATTTAATAATTAAATAGACTATAACTGAGTTATGGAGTAGGAAAAAATACTCAAAGAGTATATATTACTATAAATTCTTTATTTTTAAATGAGGTTTTAACCTTTAAAAAGATCTCCATTTCATTAATGTCTTATAGGGTTTATACTGAGTGCAATATTGTATAACTGTAAAAACCCTATAAGACATA
>NW_008357033.1:3572480-3602515 GCF_000622305.1 Nannospalax galili | reverse complement strand
CTCTCTTGAGCTCCTTCTTTCCCTTTATCCCCTAGGTTCCTGGTATACCCTACCTTCCCACCTCCCTTAAACTAACCCAATTTTTATCATATCTCCCTTATTAAGGCCTGTTTTCTACTGTTCTTCTCTTTCAGGTTCTTTCTTTTCCTTTCTTCCCTGTTTCCTTTCCATTATCCTGGTTCCTGTAGTTATGTCTGGATACATACTCATATGAGGGATACTCCACATATGTGGGAGAACATATGTCAATTTTTTTTTCTGAGTCTGTGTTACTTCACTTAGTATAACAGGTTTTAGTTCCATCCATTTACCTGCAAATTTCATGATTTCATCTTTCTTTACTGCTGAGTAAAACTCCATCGTATACATGAACCACATTTTCATTATCCGCTCATCAATTGAGGGACACTTAGGTTGCTTCCATCTCTTAGCTAAGTGTGCCCCTTTCTATTTGGGTGTATATAAAAAGGGTTTGATGATTCTTCCTGATTGATAATGGTGCTTACTTTGGAAACTAGGCAAGGGTGGGAAGGGAGGACAAGATAGCATTGACAGGAAACAGTGGAAAGGAGATTAAAAAAATCTTTTCAACCTTCAGTTTTGATTTACTTCTAAAAAGTGTATTACTTTTGAAATTAAAAACTACACAAAGGAACTTTATTTTATTATTTATTTATTTATTCTGCATTACAGGGGATCAAACCCAGGACCATGTGCATCCTAAGCCTAGGCTCTGTATGTATGCTAAGCTCAGGCTCTTTGTGCATGCTAAGCACAGGCTAAGCCCAGGCTCTGTGTGCATGCTAAACAAAGGCTCTAACAGTGAGCTACATCCCCAGTACAAAGGTGTTTATTGACAAAACTGCTAGAGAGAATGTTCAGACCTTAGCTGAACTGTGAAGGGAAAGAGAGAATCCTGTAAGAGTTATTGAGGTCACGCTTACCTTACTATGAGATTCGTTATGTACTGTAAGAATGATTGCAGAAACTCATCATGATATTGTACTGGATTAGTTCCCTGTGTAGTGAGAACATTTTTCTCCCCACACTATTTCAAAATTCTAAAAGGTAGATAGATATAGGATTGGAAAATTCATGCCCAATCTTTTAACACTGGGTTTAAGTCAGGAAATAGCACAGTGCTATGGGCCGGAACCCAGGACTGAGGGGCCTAAGATCTACTTGCCTATTTCTGGTCTCTCTTTTGAACAAGCCACATCTCTGTCTCCATCCTGTGCCCTTGGCTACTAGCAGAGGGGTTTTCTGTCTTAAGGCATAGTTGCTGTGAGGCTAAGATGGTGGTGTGTGAGAAAGTGAACCTCAAAGGGCTGCACAGTGCTCATTATTTCTGTTTCTTGTCTGGTTCCTCCCCTGGACACTCTGCTGCTACAGTGGTCTTGTTTATGTGTCTGTCTCCCTGTGAGCTCATTGTGGCCTCCTTTTTATTCATTCCTGAAGCCTCCTGTTTCGAGCTGGCCACACAGAAGACATTCAAAGTAAATTCTGAACTGCCTATTAAAGAAAAAAATATATACTTGAGCAGTTCTGTGTAGGTCTGTTAAAGTTTTGTGATTATCTTCTAGAAAATACTACCTTTTGCTTCTTTAAAGTAAATTTTAAAAATTGATCTGGGTCCTAGGCAGAGATGTTTCTATTAGGAGAAAAGACAGAAGAACTTCATTAAGAAAAATTTAATTGACCAGTTTTCTAAAGAGACAGCCCTGTGTCTCTCCTTCCTCCTTACTGTGTGTGATGGCAGTTTCCAAGGGGTGGGGGGCAGAGGAATGAAAAGAGATTGTGAAAGGGCAAATCTTGGTACTCCTGGAGAAAGGTCTCCTAAGAAACAGGAATGCCTTCCGGACCCCCAGTTTCACTCGTTGTCAGAGCCTTGGAAAGCATCTTCTCTGGGCGCTTCAGATAGGGGCCATCCCTAGCTTCTACCCCAGACCTTGGTGGTTAAAAACAAGAGTCCCTCATGCCTCTTGCAAGTGGGAAAAATTCCAGTTTCTTCACAAATTTGGAAGCCTTACCTATGGTCTAACTGAGGGAGCCCTGTTATTTCTAAAACTTCAATGATTGTCACCCGAATGGGCAAGGGAGGACCAGAGCAAGTCCAACAACAACTCCCTGGGACAGATCTGTTATTAGGAAAGAGGGGCCAGCCTCAACTCTGGCACTTTGACCCTTTTTCATGTAATGCCATGAACCTGCATTTTCTCTCATCTCACCCTCACCAGTTGCCTAAGTACAGGCCAGAGATAGCACCTTTAGACATGTTCATAGTGTCTTAGACAAATGCTGATTCTCATATGAACTCAGTCATCCTGGGTGAGCTCTCTAGTGGCCTACCAAAAGGCTCTATCCTGTTTGGTATTTTAACTGAGTCCTTGGATGAGGATGTGAGCTTGCCTGTCTAGTATGAGGATGGCAAGACACCAAAGAAGAACAGCAGCTCAGGGGCTTGATAGAATCATCATAAGTTAAAAATGTGTTAGGTGAATTCTACCAGCATCCTAGCCTTGTCTCATCGACCTTAAATGTTCTTAGAACACCTATAGCAGCCTACTGCTAGGCAAAATTATCTAGCACAAAGCCCATGTTATAATAACATGCTGAGTATCTTATAGAGTATATTGAATGCTAGTATCCAGAAGCCTCTGCTGGTGTAGTGCACTGTAGAATGTTGGCTTCCCTTGGTGATTCTGGGGCTGACTGGGACCTGTGGTGTACTGATAAACAATATCATACCATGTGTTGATGGCTTGGGAAAAGATCAAACTTTAACGTTAGAAGTATGGTTTCCTCCTGAGTTTGAATTGCTTTCACACCATTATAAAGTTAAAGTCATTTCAGTCAGGGACATGATTATTGATACTGAAGCTAGTTTCTAGCTCTGTGACCAGGGGAGTCATCCTTTGAGCCTCCATAGTCTCATCTGTAAGGTGAAGACAATAATTTGCCTAGGAGATTAAATGATAAAAATGTTCAAAAACCTTAGCACAGTGCCTTGTACACAGTAAAGACTCAGTTGAAGTTTAGAAGTATCTTTAAGAGGAAAATTACCACAAAGCAACTAATTATTTTTGGATCTTCACCCCTGAGAAGAATTTCTCCCCTGAGTAGATAAATGTGTGAATGGGGTAAGAACAAATGGCATGTGTATAGAATGCCAGACCTCAAACCTTGATGCCTTCCTAATCTTGTCCAAGTAATTGATCCCAACCCTGTGTCCCCTAGAGATTCTAGAGAGAAATCCTTGCTGGAGGCCACTGCCTGGGAACTGATACCCTGTTCTAATGTTGAGGTAAAAGACCCAGTGTGGGACTCTATGAACTGCTCTTCACATGGAGAACTCCTTTGGTATAGGTAGGGTAGGTACCAAGGCCACCCAATCCTAGCCCATGCCTGAATCTTGGCTCTGTTGTTCCAGGATAACTGTAACAGGTCTAGAGTATGTGAGCCCATGTGGAGATCTAGAGTATCTGACCCTTTTCCTGCAGGAACCAGGCTGAAGACCTGCTCTACCACTTTTTGAACTGCTTCCAGGCCTAAATGGCTACAGGAAGAAGGGAGAGTATCAGAAATCTGGACCGACCCAGACTTAACCTTTGACCTCCTTGGAAGTACAGTTTCCAGGGATTTGGGTCCATGAAGCTATCCTACAACCTAGCTGGTTCATAGTATCTAACCTTTCCTTCTAGTAGGTAAACTTTTATTTCGAGACAGGGTCTTGCTACATAGATCAGGCTAGTCTTGTACTGTGGTGATCCTCCTGCTTCTGTCTCTTGAGTGTTGGGTTTACAGGCATGTCCCACCATATCTAACTTAGTGAGTATATTCCTATGGATTTCATCATGATCCTAATTTGGGGAGAAGTAAATAGAATTTGTCTTCAACTCAGAATTCAGTATCCCCCACTGCTCCAATCTTGTTGATCTTTTTTTTTTTTTTTAATTGTCCAAAGAGCTTCATATCTTAGCCTAGGATCAGCTCAGTCTATGTTGTCACTGTCTGGAAAAAGTGAAGAGAGTCAATGAAGTCTGGTCTATATCTTCAACTGATAGTGTGCCTGCCTTGAAACCAGCAGTTGGGTCAGGAAGCACTTAGAAGACTTAAGGATGCCTCTTTGACATCTCTGTCTTCTCTAGGTGTTTGAAAATAGTTCATGACTCACTAGGAGAAAAATTCAACTTGTTTTTTTCCCAGGCTGGAACTAAGCACCAGGCAAGAGGTGAGCTGTATGTAGGCCAGTGATGTGTTTTGTTGAGATGCACAACAGAGTTAGTTAACTCCATGTACATGGCTGTATCTTTGACTTTTTCAAATTGGGTTGTACTTTCTAATTGGGTTGGTGCCCATTCACACATGGTCATCAGTCTGTTAGAGCTGATCAGCTGCACCAGTTCACAGGACATATGCATTCTTGAGTTCCTGTCATTCCCTTGGCCAGGGGCTGTTGGTCTCTGAAGTGGATATTTTTTTCATTGCTATGACAATATACTTTGACTCATGGTTTGAAGGTACAGTTCATCATGGTGGGGAAGGCATGGCAGTAAGAATGTGAGGCATCTGATCACATCTACAGCCAGGAAACAGAGAACAAGTGGTGAAACAACTGGTGCTCAGCTCCCTTTCTCCTTTTTATTCAGTCTAGGACCTCAACTCATGGAATAATGCTGTCTACATGCAGGGTGGGTCTTCCTCCATTAGCTAAACCTCTTGGGAAATAGCCTAGTAGACACACCATTCAGATTGGCAATCAAGATGAACCATCTCAGTGCCTGTGCTCCCATCTCTTGTACCTGCTCCTTCATGCATTGCTTAAGCTGCCAGTTCCTCCAGACCTCTGGGTTTGGATCAAGCCAAGAAGTTATACTTTATTTTCTGTCTCAAATGATGCTTCCTAGACTGGCTTGTGCAGTGAGAATTGCATTATAGTGTAATACATAATTCAATATGTATGATAAGAAAAAGCCTCCAAGTTAGCATCATCCTTCCAAAATTCACAGTAGAAGCTCCATCATTATTGTCATGTGCCAAAGAACAATATTCCAGTCAACCACAGACCGATCACATAAACAACTTTGTCCCATAACATACTTCCTAGTGACATCATAGCCATACTAGTTTGGGTAAGTGCACTCTGTGCTGTTCGCACCTTGAGGAGATCACCCAACAAGGGTTCAGTTCTCCAAATGTATTCCCATCAGCAAGTGACACACAACTGTATTTCTCCTTAAGGATGAATTTCAAGTTGGAGTCAAGGGCAGGATGCTGCATTATCCCTATAATTATCACCATAATAGATTGCTGTTCATTTTTATTTTATGTGTGTGTATATATGTGTGTGCATGGGCAAGTGTATGCATGTGTGTGGAGGCTAGAGGTTGACACTGGGTATCTTCAATCGTCTGTTGCTCTCTACCTTATTTTTTGAGACATGGTCTCTCACAGAATCTAGAGCTCACTGTTTTGGCTAGACTGACTGGCCAGTAAGGCCCAGGGAGCATCCTGTCTCTGCCTCCCCAGTGCTGAGATTATAGGCATGCATTGACATGACTGACTTTTTTATATAGGTGATGAGATTTGAACTCAGGTCCTTATGCTTGCTTCACTGATTTAACTGACTGAGCCATCTCCCCAGACCCTATAATGTGCTTCTAGTAAATAAAATTCTCTCAATGTAAGTTGATAGTTTTTTTTTAAATCTCTGCATTTATTTAGAAGATTGAAAGGTCAATATATGAAGATCAATATATAAAAGATCACTTGTATTTCTATACATTTATGATGAACAATCTGAAATTAAGAAAAAAATACCATTTAAAATAGCACCCAACACCCACATGGCAGCTAACAACTGTCTGTAACTCCAGTTCCAGGGGATTTGACAGCCTCTTCTGTCCTCAGCCTCTTCTGTCAGGCATTGCACGACATGGGGGCACTTACCTACCATCAGGCAATACACACATACACATAAAATAAAAATAATAAATTAAAAATATGGTAAAATAGCACCCAAAAGAATTAAGTACTTAGGAACAAATTTAGTAAAGATATATAAGGCTCATACATTGACAAAAACAGTGTTAACAGAAACAGGGGTCTCAGTAATTACACATCACCTGTTCACAGATCAGAAAACTCTATTGTTAGGACAGCAAGTCTCCCTAAATTGATCTTTGAGTTTGATGAAATTCTTTTCAAAATTCCAACAGCCTTCATTTCAGAAATTAACAAACTAATCCTAAACTCTGTGTGGAAATTCAAGTAAACCATCATAGCCAAAACAATTCAGAAAGAGAACAAAGTTGGAAGAGTCACATTTCTTGATTTCAAATTTTACTGCAAAGCAAAAATACTCAAGACCATGTGATTCTCAAATTCAAATAGACACATGGATCAATACCATCAAATCAGGAATCTAGAAATAAATCCTAACATTTATAGTCAACTGATTTTTTGACAAGGGTGCTCAAAACATTTGAGTGAGGGAATAACAGTGTTTCAACAAATGTTACTGGGCTGGAGAGATGCTCAGTGGTTAAGAGCACTGGCTGCTCTTGAAGAGAACCCAGGTTAGAATGCAAGCACCCACAGGTGGCTAACAGCCATCCACAACTCTAGTTCCAGGGGATCCAGCACCCTCTTCTGACCTCCACTGGCATTTCACAGCATGGGTGCACTTACATACATGAAGGCAATACACTCATATACATGAAATAAAAAATAAATATTTTAAAAAAAGCAAATGTTACTGAGACAACTGGATATTCACATGAAAAATGAAAGCTGAACCCTTATTTCACACTATAGAAAACATAAATAGATCAAAGGCCTAAGTGTGAAAGCTAAAACTGTAAATCCCTAGATAAGATAAAATCAGAGTGATGGTCTTCATAAACTTGAACTAGGTAGTGCTGTCAGATCTGATGAAAAGCATGAGCCGAGAAAGAAAAAATGTTAAAATCAGAACTTCTGTGATTCTTAGGACACCATCAAGAAAGATAAAAGATAGCCCACAAATGGAGGAAAATATTTACAAGAATAAATCTAACAAAAAACTTGAATATAAAAGGAAAATTAACTCTCTTTAAAAAATATTTTAAGCTGGGCATTGTGGTGCATGCCTTTTATCCCAACACTCAGAAGGCAGAGGCAGGCAGATCTCTGTGAGACCAAGGCCAGCTTGGTCTACATAGTGAGTTCCAGGACAGCTGGGGCTACAGGGAGACCCTGTCTCAAAAAGACTAAAAACAAACAAATAAATAAAATTTAAAATATTTTATTTGTTATTTTTATTTATTTTCTATGTATTAGTGTATTGCCTGCATGCATGTAAATACATCCGTGTCGTGCAATGCCTGCAGAGGTCAGAAGAGGGTGTTGGATCCCTTGGAACTGGAGTCATGGTCGGTTGTTAGCTGCCATGTGGGTTCTGGGAATCAAACCCAGGTCCCCTGTAAGAACAACCAGTGCTCCGAACTGCTGAGCCATCTCTCCAGCCCTGAAATTTTTTTTTTCTGTTTTGTTTGCTTGTTTTTGTTTTTTTATTTATTTAATAACCACATGATTAGAAGAAGCATTTCATTACAGCTTTAACATACTCAATAACAATTCTTTTGGTAGGATGTCATTTTCACAATATTAATTCTTCCAATCTATGAGCACGTGAGATCCTTCCATCTTCTGATGTCTTCCTCAATCTCTTAGAAAGACTCATTTTAATAGTGCCAACACTTAGATGTTTGCACATGTGCATCTAAACTCTATGTATCTGATTATTACTAGTCACAATCGGTTACACTCAGATCCTTGGCACCTGAGTATGGATATAAACTCATCAGGTAGATTTCAGTGGTAATGTTTATCACCTCTACTAATTAACATGAAGTAAATTTTTATGCTTCCTCCTCAAAGATAACTCATTTTTTAAATTTGTTGATTTTTTTTGTGTGTATATTATACAGAACATCCCAAACAATCTTACTCATCTATTTACCCACTTCCCAAATGGCATCCTCCCATAGCCTCTGGCCCCCCTCCCCCTTGAGCCCATATACTCTGTCATCCCTGTTACTGTCCACTGTGTTGTCGGAGCCCCCAGCCGTTCCCCAGTGCTTGTCTATCTGCTGAATCTGGTCAGCCTATCTAGAGATCCTTGTTTTAAGGAAGATCAGCTGTTCCTCATCTAGCAGCAATCAGTTGTCAATATTCCTTTAGATAAGATTGGGATCTGCTATTCATTTTTCCAGTTCTATGCTGGGTTACTGTCTGGGAGTCTCTTGGGCCATCCTGGCCAACAACTCAAAGGAAGGTATCTCCTGTCTGGCATTGTTTCTTGTTATGTAGCCTTTAGCTATATATATGGACTCTTAAAAAATTATATTGACCTCTTTAATGTAAGTTGATAGTTTTAACACCATTGCACAAATCACAAAGAGCAATTCTGCCCAGTGTGGTCCAAGGAGTCTTCATTGGATTACGAAGTCAGAGATACCCAGAACTGAATTCCAGATTCATCACTTAGTACCTTCTTGACCTTGGGCAAGCCCTCTTTCTGACCCATGCCTCAGTTTTTTCCTAATTCCAGTGGTTACCTCACTGGACTTGTGAGGATTAGAAGAGACAATTCAGACTCAGTGCCTACCCGGTGTCTGGAATGTGGGCCACACTCAATGCAAGTAAGTACTCTGCTGTTGCTACCCAGATTTCCAGGGTTTGACTGGATCCAAGAATGAAATTTAGAACATTTACAGCAGCCCTGGCAGCTTGCAGGCGAGTTAGACTCACTGGCGTGTTTTCTTTGGCTCTGTAGCATTTACAGAAATGGATTCATTTCCAACATTTAAAAATCAAGAGGGTTTCTTTTTTTAAAAAAATAGAAGCATTCACATAAAAATCCAGACTTTTGGCTTTTCTCACAAAGTAGGAAGATCATTCTCTGAGGAAAAAATAATGGCTGTCCTCTTCCCAGGGACAGGGGCTCATACTTGTTGCAGTGTCACTGGCCTGCTTCACTCTTGCTTGCCTGCTTGGCTCTTTGGGACATCTAAGGTCTTTGATCTTGGAGGAATGGATCAACCTGGCATGAACGCTCCATACATATGATCTTCTGCAGAGAGCTTTGGAGAAATAGAGTGCAGGGTGTATTTACTGGCAGGGGACCACTGTACCATCTGAGTTATTGATGAAATCATGAAATGCACAGGCATCAGCCTCAACAATCCACAGGGCAGGGGCAGGGTCATGATCCTCTTAAAAGGAGCCCGGAAACTGAGATTTGTATCTGGAAATAAGTGGCCACCTCACTGCAACATGTAGGTGGGCTGAAATTTAATAGGAAAAAAAAAAGTGTAAAGTCTTACTCTTGCAGCTGAAAACCCATTTGGCCAAGGGCAGGCAGGAGAGCGGTGTGCTCAGCGGCAGCACTTGTGAAAAAGACTTAAGGTTCACATTGATGATGGCTTTCAGTGTGAGTCATTATGAGCAGCTGCCAGCAAACCTAATCTGATCTGGGTCTGTGTTTATAGAAGTCTAATGTCTGGAAGACCTTTCTAACAATTAGAACTGTTTTGAAGAGACAGGCAGGCGGCCTCAGAAAGCCTTGATCTCCCCCGACCCCCTTCCTGAGGTAGGAGGTGTTCGAGGCTCAGTGAGATGCCCCTGCCTAAGATTGTCACAGTAGGGATTTAGGCTTCAGAGGGAGATTTGTTCTAGGTGACATGGAAGGTTGATGCCAACCTTGAGATTCTCTGCTTCCTGCAGAGAAAATAGGTTGATGCCAACCTTGAGATTCTCTGCTTCCTGCAGAAGAAAATAATCTCCATAACAAGAGGAAAGTCTTGCTTTTAGAGAGAGGAAAGGAGGATGCATTAAAGAGGCTGATTGGATGCAGCCATTTGGTCTAAATAGAAATGTGAACTTCTAAGTCTCACCAAATAATTTGGGCAACATGTCACTGCCCATACCCTTGCTCCTACCTCACCCCTCACCTTCGTCCTTATGTCTCAGAGATGTAGGGAACAGGATCTGCTTTGTACATTACTGGTAAATTTTTTTTAAAAGCTGAACTTTCAGGCAGAGCTTTCAGACTGATGGCACATGGGCCAAATGCAACCTCAGATGTTTTGTTTGGCCTTTACTGTGTCTTTTTAAAATGTGAATTTAATGCCAACATGTAAAAATGAGGCGATTTCACATGAAATCTGACCTTCCAGCACCTTTGTGAAGAGTCAGAAGGTCTGACAGCACTGGCCCTGTGTTCCTTCATGGCAGCTTTGGCTGTGGTGAGTGCCACGTGACTTGAGCTCTCACTTTGCCATTGTTCTCCAACCCTGCATGTGACTCTTTGCAGTTGTTGGACTGATCTATGTGGCCACTGTATGTACTGCAATTGGTGACTCTGGTGCCATGCTTTATTTTTGGAATATTAGGGACATCCTTAGGGTGCCATCTATGACTCTCCTTGCGCATCTATCTGCATAGTGGTGTCCGCCGGGAGTCCACAGCTGAGAGTCCACTGGGGAGGGGACAGAAATGCCTGTCCACCTGTTCCCAAAATGTTCCTGTGGCTTCTGCACAAGCAGTACCCAGCTATTTCATCCAAGCAGATACCTTCGCTATCCTGTGAGTGGCTCTAAGGCACTCAAAGTGTTTTTCTGGGGACGGATCCAAATCTTCATCCTTGGGAATCCCATGCAGTGAGTCTGGTCTGGAGATATGCAGAACAAAGGCTTCCTCTTCTGCAGCAAAGTCCTCTGGCCATTTGTAGATAGATGCTGGCGGGGTTAGATGACTGCCCTTACCCTGAGAAGATGTGGTGCTGGGGATATAGAGACTGCAGAGGATTGAAACAATCGCTTTCAGGAGGATCCTGAGTAGGAAGCTTCTGCTTAGAGGACTTGAGTTTCACATGAAGCACTATGATACTAAGAAATAGATATTTCACCTTTGTCTCTGTTTCTTGGCTTACAGCTCTTGAAATCTTGGAATTTTTAAAGTACTATGTATCTTTTTATATGTTAATGAGCTAAATGAGGGTTGGCAACCTTTAGGTAGCTTCAGGTTAGAAGGTGGGCTCCAAAAGGAGTCCCACATAGGCACTCTAACCCTGGCAGGATTGGAGGCCTGAGATTTTCAGTCTCCCCCTCTAGTTTCCAGAGAGGAAGAGGACAAGGTGGACTTGATCACCAGTTGCCAGTCACAAGTCAGTAACGCCTACATTGAGAAGCCTCCATAAAAACCCAAACCATGGGCTCTGGGAACTAGATGGAACTAGATAGGTAGAACATGTAGAGGTTCCTGGAGGGTGGCGTGTCATGGAAGCTCCATGCCTCTTCTCCACACCTCACCCTGTGCATCTCTTCATCTGCATCCTGTGCAATGGAATTTAAAATGAACCACTGAACAGAAAAAGTGTCTCCTTGAGTTCTGTGAGATGCACTAGTGAATTAAGGGGGCCCCAAAAGGAGGTGGGGGAACCCTAATTTATAGCCAGAAGCACAGGAGAAACAACCTGGGGCTTGTGATTGGCACCTAAGCTATGTGCCCTGAGGCTATCTCCAGGTAGGTTGGGTCTTGTCAGTTGAATGGAACTGGAAGATATTCAGCTGGTGTGTGCTGCGTGTGGGACACCGCTCCCCCTACATCTGGTGCCTGAAGTACAATGTGAGCAAGAGTGGGAAGAACTGAGATGTTTTTCTGCTCAAGTATCATCTTCTCTAAAAGCTGCTCTTTCTGGGCTCAGAGCCTCTTAAAGTTGCTGGAGTGTGGGAAGGAGAGGGAAGAGCTGAGTCTAGTTGTGAAGCTTTGGAATTTGGTGGCAGCAACTGTAAGAACTTCAGCCAGAGCAGGAGTCCAGGGGGCTGAGGCCTACCTCAGGCTTGTTGGTTGGAACATGATGGAATTTGCTGGACTTCCATCCTGTCTGGGTCTGTCTGTTTGTTCTTAAGTTCTCAGACTGAAGTTCTCCAACTTGGAATTTTGAAGTCCTTGGGATACATTTTAACCATTGCCTGGTACCATCAGTCTTCCTGGGTCCTCAGACTTGTCACGTGGGAAATGCCCTGCTGGTCTGATTATTTCTAGTGTAGACCTACACTGTAGGTCTTGTCTGACTGTCAACAGCACTGCCATTGACAGTGGCTGTATTGTAGTTTTACATCAGTTGCCTCAGTGTTTTCTTTTACTGAGTCATCCTTTGAGTTTGACTTCTCTTCCAGCCCTAACCTTCCTTTTTAAGGACTTGAGCTTTGGAGTATCTGTCTTCCATGGGTATGAAGTTATCTGTGAACTGTGGCAATGGGAATGACTGAACACCCTATGATTACTTGCATCTAGAAGATGTTGGAGTTGGTGGGGAGTGGTGGGCATAGACAGGTACTATTCAACCTGCCTGGAGAGGGTTCCAGAATGAGCAGCTTTTGGAATGGCACTTGAGCAGAAAAACACTTCAGTTCTTCCCACTCTCATATCATACTTCAGGCAGCAGATTTTGGGGGAGAGGTATCCCGCATGCCATCACACATGCAACTCTGCAACATGATTCATATGTCCAGCTTCTGTCTCACCTTCTTCTCTCTATCCTAGTGTCTTAGTTTGTTTCTTCATTGCTGTGACAAAACACTCTGACCAATACCAACTTGGGGAGGAAAGGGTTTATTTAGCTTACATCTCCTAGGTCACAGTTCATCAGGGAGCCCAAGGTAGGAACTCAGGGCAGGAACCTGGAGGCAGGAGCTGGAGCACAGGCCATGGAGGAATGCTGCTTACTGGCTTGCTCCCCTGACCCCCATTCAGCCTGCTTCCTTATGCAACAGAGGCCCACCTGTCCAGGGATGGCACCACCCAAGGTAGGCTGGGGCCTCCCACATCACTCAGCAATCAAGAAGGTACCCCATGGACATAGCCACAGGCCAGTCCAATGAAGGCAATTCCCCAATTGAGGCTCCCGCAACTCAGGTGTATCAAGTTGACACTAAAGCTATCCAGCACACCTAGTTCCCACACACTTCCAATATTTAGTAAAAAAAATCCCACGTCTGTCTTCTATTTGTAAATGGCATGGCATCTTAACACTAACGTTGCTACTTCTTAGTTTAGAGTCCTGGTCTTCTCTCTTTGATCTGCTCAGTCTTCTCTAGGTGTGTCCATAGGTCTCCGTCAGAAGTAGCGATATCTTGTGTTTAAATGAGTTGTTCTATGAATTGGGTTGGGTGACACTTGGTGGCTCTTTGCTGCAGGTATTCTTTGCTGCAGGTGTTCTGTGGAAGGGCTAAAGTCACAAGGTGGGCCATGAGAGCATGGAGAGGGGTCTATTGCAAGGTGACTGATGAGAGGGTTCTAGCACACTCTTCTGCAGAGACATCTATACCTTCAGAACCCTATGGCTTGTGAAGTGGCTTTGCACAAGGAAAACTGTCTGGAGCCTTCTTTACTCCTGGGCAGTGTCAGTTCTTGGAGAGAAGTCTGTGTTCAGGTGTTCTGTAATGGAAATGTGCTGTCCTCTAACAGAAAGAGACAGGATCATAGTATGACCTTGCTGCTAAGCTTTTAGCGATGCACTTTTCTATGAAGGCTGAGAGGTGCTTCTTCAGAATCAGCAGGTTCTGAGAGACAGACAGCTGACTTGTTGAAGCCATATGTGTCTGTTCTCCATGGCTGGTGGCGAAAGGAGACATAATGTCTTTGGACCAGCTGATAAAGAACCAGAGTGGAGGAAGGGGTCGTTGCCACATGCCCTGTGGGCTGCATAGCACATTCCTACCCTGTCATTTGATTTTCCCAACAGAAATGTAGTGCAGGTGGGGCCAGGTGACTCTTAATCTCAGTTTTACAGATGATGACCTCCTCCAGACTTTAGATCACTGGTCCCTTAAAATGTCTTCTGAGAAAAGGGCCACCTATTCAGATAAGGGTAGGAAACAGTCTAGGGAATTTCCCGCTGAGAGATTCCTAGCTTTTTTCTATTAAAGGCTCTGGTAAATCCTGTTGGAAAAAAAAAAAATCAAGGGCCAATGAAATGGCTCAGAAAGTAAAGGTGCTTGTTGCCAAGACTGACGATGACCTGAGTTTGATCCTTGGAACCTGCATAGTGGGAGACAAGAACCAACTCCCATAAGTTGTTCTCTAACCCCCACACACACTATGTAAAAGAAGTTTTAAAAAAGAGAAATCTATTTAATCCATCATTTCTTGAACTCATCAACTTCAATACTGTTTTGTCTTTATGGTATATCTTGCAACATTTTTTAGACACCTTGATACCTCATAGTGCAAAAAACATCCATAGATAATATAGACGTGAGTGGATGTGACTGTACTCCAATAAAACTTTATGTAAATAAAGTTTATGTAAATTGCTGGGACTGGATTTGACTCATGAGCTGTATTTGCCATCCCCCACTCCCATGTTATAAAACAAACATTCTGCAGTACATTCCTGTTGCTTTAAATGGCAGAAAGTTCTGGATGGGGGTGGCATTGTCTGTCCCAAGTTCAGCTGGTCTGGGTAGCAGTGTCTTACTGAATGAACAGGGTAGAGGTTGAATGCCTTGTTGAGTATGTGACTCCTAAATGCTGTCACAGATATATTGCTGTGCTCGTGACTATAGATCATGTTTCTTTCTTATTATTTGCTTCTCCTTTGTAGCAAAAGACCCATGGAGGGGTAATATATGCCCTGATGTGTGCACAAATGCCTGAGTGTGTTTGTGTGCAATTTGACCTCCGTCTGACCAGGATTAATGTTATTAACTATGAAGGTGACTGACCGATAAGTTACCTTGTCAGAGGTCCTTATTTAAAAACACTTAGTAGATGATACTAGACAGAAAATTCCCCAGGACTCTTTGAATCCAGGTCTATGTTGATAAATCAAAGTATATTCCACCAGTGTGCGAGAGTTTACTGAACACCTAGCATGTGCCTTTGCTTTGGACAAAACTCCTACAAGCAACAGAATGCAGCAGGAGCTGGTGGCAATGCAAGTTGAATTTACTAGAAGGATGTAGGATGTCTTGTGAAATTCAGGTGGTGTGATGGATAGCTTTAGTGTCAACTTGACACATCTGGGTTGAGGGAGCCTCAATTGGGGGATTGCCTCTATTGGATTGGCCTGTGGCCATGTCTGAGGGGCATCTTCTTGATGAGTGATGTGGGAGGGCCCAGTCCACTGTGGGTGGTGCCACCCCTGGGCAGGTGGGCCTGTGTTGCATAAGAAAGCAGGCTGAGCAGGGGCCAGGGGAGCAAGCCAGTAAGCGGAGTTCCTCCATGGCCTGTGCTCCAGCTCCTGCTTCCAGGTTCCTGCCCTGAGTTCCTACCTTGGGCTCCCTGATGAACTACGACCTGGGAGATGTAAGCTGAATAAACCCTTTCCTCCCCAAGTTGGTATTGGTCAGAGTGTTTTGTCACAGCTATGAAGAAACAAACTAAGACAGGTGACAAAATGCAGTTGGCTCCAGGTGGCCTAGCACCAAAACTGAGGTGATAGGGAACCCTCGGGTGCTGATAAGTAGCTTTCTTTAATTTTTTTTCTCTACATGCCTGCTTCATTCTTTTTTTCAGCAAGCCATCTACTTTTAATATCTAGACCCAATCAGGTACAGTGTTTGGCTGTGGACCTTTAAGACTATTGCTATCTCCTCTCTGTCTCTTTCCTTCTCTCTTGCCTGACTTTTTTGTCTCTGCTGGTGAAGGGAGTCTCATTGGCTCAGTTTGGGTCATCCCTGAACTTGTTGCTATGCCACTAAGTAGAAGTTAAGGACAGAGCTCTGTCAGCTAGAACCTTCCCCCCACTCCCCTTAGTGGGGCAGACAGTTTATAAGAAGGCCTGCTGAGTAGGTGCAAAGTCAAGTGGAATTATTTTATCCTCAGTGTTTATCAACTAATGGAAAATAACACAAATATATAGTAGCAATGATTCTTCCAGATGTTCCTGGTTGTTTCATGAGACAGTGAAGAAGGTGATAGTTAAGGGTCTAATTTATGATGTCATTGAATGTCAGAAAAAGAGATAGAAGAAGGTTGTGTTGACTAACATCATTAGGAAGGGCTTTAAAACATTTTTTTCGGTCTTTTTGAGGCAGGGTCTCCTTGTAGTCCCAGCTAGCCTGGAACTTTGTAGACCAGGCTGGCCTTGAACTCACAGAGATCCCCCTGCCTCTGCCTCCCAAGTGTTGGGATTAAAGGCATGTGTCACTACACCTGGCTAGAGCTTTAAATTTTTTTACTTTATGGTTTGCACATAATAATTATACAATGGGATATTTCAAAATATGTATACAGTGTGTGGTAAGTCCATCAGGGTAAGTAATTAATTAGCATTCCTGTTACTTTAACCATTTATCATTCTTTTGTGATGAGAACGCTTAAAATTTCATGGGCAAGATATTTTGGAATAGCCATTATTGTTTTAAAAGATTTATTTTATTTTATTATTTATTTTTATTTAATATATAGGAGTGTTTTGCCTGCATGTATATAAATGTACCATGTGTGTACAATGCTGCAGAGGCCAGAAGAAAGCATCAGATCCCCTGGAACTGGAGTTATGAATGGTTGTTAGCCACCATATGGGTGCTGGGAACTGAACCTAAGTCCTCTGGAAGAGCAGCAAGTGCTCTTAATTGCTGAGCTATCTCTCCAGCCCTGGAAGAGCCACTATTGTTAACTTCAGTCATTCTGATGTACAAAAGAACACCAGAACTTGTTTCTTCTATCTAATTGTAACCTTACCCATGACTGATGCCTCCCCATCCTCCATTCATCCTCCTCTTCCAGAACAGCTGCCGGTAACCAGTATTTCACTCTCTGTTTATATGAAAACAGTGTTTCCAGATTCTACAAAGGAATGAGAACATGTGATATTTGCCTTTATGTGCCTGGCATATTTCACTTAACAGAATGTCCTCCAGGTTCATCCACACCACTGTAAATGATAGAATTGTAGTCTTTTTTTTATTGTAATACAGCATTTCATATGTGCCACCACATTTTCTTTATCATCTCATCTGTTAATGGACAGACTGATTCCTGATCTTGACTGTTGTGGATAGTGCAGGTATCTCTTCAGTATTTTGAGTCCATTTCCTTTAGATGCATACCCAAGGAAGGCTTTCTGCAGCAAATAGCCATTCCGTGAAGGACAGCCAGAAACAGAATTTTGACTAGGGAGATCAGCATGGGTAAATACCTAATTGTGTATGTAAATGAGATTTTAGACTAGAAGTCTTCCAGAGCTGGAAGCTATTAAATAGCTCTAGAAGGCAGTGGGAAATCCACTCAGGAAAGTAGACACCATTGCAGAAACCCAGTCCACAGCAGTAACAGTACCCAGAGGTTCTAGAAGACAGAGTAACTCCCCTCAGGACATACCCCCACTCCATACAAGCAAGAGAAAGTTGAATCTGGCAGGTGCATGGCCTGACTACAGGGCTGAGAAATTTGTGGATAAGACTTAGGCATTCTGGACAAAAGGACATACATTGGCAGCAGGTGGTATGAGGTGGGACTTGAGAGAATAGGAGCTGGCGAGCAAGGTAGACCCCCCCCCCCAGGAATTGGCAGTGAGCCAGAGGGCAGCAGCAGACTGCACGGGAATGGAGCAGCTGCCATTCTCCTTTCTTCTAGTCATTTCTCCCCTTGTGAAAACCTTCCTGTCCAATTCCAGTTGCTCAGACCTTGCAGCTCACATTAGCTGATCATCTCAAGAGTCTGTGATTGATATGACTTGAGATGCCATCCCAATTTAGTGACCTTTGCTTTGGAACCGATGCCTTAAATACCTTGATACAAAAGGATAGTGCTCAGGATTTTAGGACAGAGATGCTAAACCCAGTGTCAAGGGTGTCTTCTGTGCTCCTGTGTGGAGAGAGCTCTTGTTTGGGGATGTAGTGATCAAACAAGATGCCTGCTGACCAGCAGTGAGGGAGGTGAGCCCTACCCCTGAATGTATTTAGAGCAGCAGATGTTAGATCATGATCTTACAATCTGGGCAACATCTTCAGGGATGAGAGAACAGCCAGTGTAGACACAATGAAGATGGTTAGCTTCTGAGGGGTGGTATCTCAGCCTCTCATAGAGGGAGAAAATGTGCAGGCCTTGGAGCTGTCAAGCTGGTCCATCCCCCCCTCTGTAAATGGGAGCAATAACATCCATAGTAATAACCCAGGACACTGTCTGTACTGTATACTAGGCACTCAGTACGGCTATGTTGGATCTTAACCTAGAGTCCTTACTTGATTTTCAGTATTTGCCTGAGTGCTATAGGACCCCCTGATAGCTATGTAGTTCTTGGTCATAACTTCTATTAATAGTAATAAGGGGTTCTCTACCTTCCAAATCAGGCCAGCTCCTGTTGGAAAGGTCACTAGAAAGGTCTTCCAGGAATAGAACTGTGAGATGTCTCTGTCCGCTGGAACAATCCAGAAAGCATCTGAGCAGTTGGACTTTGGTGATGCTTCCATTACTTGAGGGCTGTTCTCATAGACTCCTAGACAGGGATGGACAGTTTCTATCTCATGTGCCAAGTGTGATGGGTGAGTAGTGAACACTGGATGGGCCAGTGCTGCATTGAGAAGGATTCTGAGGCTGTACCCATGGTCTATAGGAAAGAGTGTCCTACTGGCCATGAGCTCAGAGCAGTGCCTTGGGCAGGACATTTATTTATTTTTCCCTATTAAGTATTCTCACGCTTAGATTCTGCCACTGTGAGTAAGATGGCATAGTTCCCCACCCCCAGCCACTTCAGCCTGTTGACATTAAAGAATCAACTCTGTATTAGTTACTTTTCTCATTGTTGTCACCAAATACCTGACGAGAAACAACTTAAGGAGGAAGGGTTTATTTTGTCTCACAGTTCCGGATACCTCAAAGCAGGAGCATGAAGTGACTGGTCACAGTGAACCTGCAGTCAGGAAGCAGGGAGAGGACAAGAAGTGGGGTGAGGCTATAAAACCCCAAGGCCCACCCCAGTGACTCACTTCTTCCAGTGAGGCTCCACCACCTAAAGGTTCCATAACCTTCCCAAACAGCACCACCACCTGGGAACCAAACATTCAAACACACGAGCCTGTGGGGGACATTTCACATTCAAACCACCATAGTGACCTCTCCACCTCTGTCATTTCCAGAGTGGATGTGACCAATCTGGCTGACTGGGCTGTGGTGTCTCAGAGGAGTGTTTTCTAGGCAATCTTTCCATATAAAAGGGAACCATTTGGGGTTCTTCAGTCCATTGATAAACCTTCTAAATGATTGACATCCTTCTTAAAATCTGCAGTCCAAGCTAAGCACTGAGAGCCTCTGAATACTACAGAGGCCAGCGAGGCTGATAATGTGCCCACTTGGTCCTGTGTATGTGCTGAAAAGCCAGGTCAGCTTTCCTGTGTGTATAAGGCTGGAGCTCCACTGTATTCTCTCACCTGGGTGAGGGCATATTCTGTCCACATTGTGCCAACTACCCTCCCCTCTGCTCCCAGACATATATTGACACTGTGGGTGGCTCACTGTGGGAGGAAGAACTTCAAGTAAGGGTGGAGACCACCTGCTGCCTCCACCTGCTGCCTCCTTTGAGCTACCACAGACTTGTCTTCTCCTGTCCCACCCTGGCCTCCATGACTGTTTCAGTCGATTGGCTTCCAAAAGTCTAGGACCAGCAGGGGGATGAGGGTGGGAAACATGTGGCTCCAGCACAGCAAAGTCTAAAGGCCACAGATCTCTTTCTGTCATAGCAAGCTTGCTAATATAGTCTTCCTTTTTTGTGTGTTTGTGCATGTGTGTGTGCATGTGTGTGTGTGCATGCATGTTTGTGTGTGTGTGTGTGTGTGTGTGTGTATGACTATTCTTGCTTAAACGTTTGAGGTATTATCCCTTTCTCAATCAACTTATAAAGAGAAAAGGCTTATTTTGGCTCACAGATCTGGAGGTTTCAGCCCATGGTTGGTTTGGTGTCATTACTTTGTGATAAGGCAGCACTTTATGGCAGGGATACAGTAGACCAAGCCACTCCCCAAACAGCTGGGATGCTAAAGAGAGATCCCACAGTTCTCTTCTGGGTTATATGCACAATGAGAATAAGCTCTCCTCAGGCCCCAGCTCTTAAAGATCCCACCTCCCTATGACCTGACTCTGAGCACCAAGTTCTTAGCACATGGGCCTTTGGAGGACACTCCAGACCCAAACTGTAGTACCCCACCTCCCATTTTTGAAGAAAAAGGAATTTTATTAAACTGTGAAATCTGGTTTGAAGATCACAGTTTTGTCCAATGTAAAGACCATGAGAACCCTGCACACCTTCTGGGAAAGTTTCAAAGAAGCAATCTGGGGGCCAGTGAGATGGCTCAGTGGGTACAGGTGCTTGCTGCCAAGTCTGAAGAGCTGAGTTTGATTCTTGAGACCCACATGGTGGAAAGAGAGAACCAACTGCTGCAAGCTGTCCTCTGATTGCCACATAGGCCCTATGGCATCAGGTATACACACACTCCATACAAATAAATAAAGAAATGTTTAAAAAAAGGCAGCAATCCAGCATGCTGACAAGGCCCCCGAGGCACCATTGGTGATTTTTACTACAGTTTAAATTTCCTGCAGCATAATTTATTTCAAAGGTAACAATGTTTTCATTTAGGTCTTGGTTCTGGGGTATTATTTGAGAAATATGGGTTTTGGATTTGGGAGAATTGGTTAACAAGCATCAGCCTTGTCAGCATTTTTATAGTGGTAAAATCCACAAAAAGTAAAATTTACCATCTTCAACCCTTTCCATATTCACTTCAGCATTAAATAGACATACAACAATGGACAACCATCACCACCATTCCTAGGACTGTGTGTCTTGCAAAACTGAAACCTCAACTCTGCTAAGTTCTTGTTCTCGTTCTTCTAGATCCTAGATCTCTAGGAATCTAATGGCTCTAGGTACATCATAGAAGTGGAATCATATGAGATTTGTCCTTTTAAGACTGATTTATCTCACTTGACATAGTTCTCTAAAGTTCATCAGTATGATAGCATGTGTTAGAATTCCTTTCTTTACCACGCTGGATAATATTCCATGGATACACCACTCTTTGAATGTCCATTTGTATGTCAGTCAATGTTTGGGTTGGCTTCACATTTAGTTTACATTCACATTGAGTGAAGCAGTGGCCTTGTCCATATTTAGCCTTGGCTCAAACAAATGTTTTAGCTTCTCTGTACCTTCATTTCCTTAACCATTATATCAGAATGCATCCTTTCCTTGGGACTGTTGCCAGGATTGTTTGTGACAGTATGGACAGTCAGGGTTCCATCAGGTGCGCAGGTGGTTCTTTGAGAACACGTTTGACTAGAGCATATCAGGCACCTGCTCTAGACAGCAGCTTTGCCAGTCTGTGGCATGGGAAGAAGATTCTGATAAGCATCGGAGAGACGACAAGGGAAGGGGATACCTGTCTAATGGACACATGTCTGAGGGAGAATTCACTCAGGGAACTGGCTCATGTGATCATCGAGCCTGAAAAGTCCCATAGCAGGCTGTGTGTAAGCTGGAGAACCAGGGAAGTTGTATGACTTGGTGTGAGATTAAGTACTCAGTAGAGAAGTCAGCCAGGTCATCCTCAATCCAAGGCCTGAAAACCCAGGAGAATATTGCCGCAGTGTCCCCTGAGCCTGCTGGGAAGCTCTGATGTCCTCCAGCAGGAAAGATTCGTTTTTGCAGGAAAGTCCCAGGCTTCAGTCTCTGAACCCAGAGTTCTCCCCTCTGTTGACTGCTAACAATCCCACAGCACTCCCCATTCACTGAGCAAGTCTTCACAACACTAAGAAGAAAAGCAAGATCGCATTAACCTCCAAGACCATGTAGTACTGAAGCCGTTTCAGAAGCCATCAAAATGGACAATTATGTTAATTGAGCCCCTCTGCAAGGTATCTAGATGGCATATCTCAGTTTTGATCTTGCTTATGGAATTCCCTGTTTTGAATGAAGGCCAGAGAACTTGGGGGAAAGGAACTACGAAGAAAGATGAGAAAGGGCTGTTTTTCTCTCCAAGAGTCTCAAAAAGAAACTATGACGAATAGGGAAAATTCGTTGTAGGAAACTAACCACATGCTACAAGAGGGTCGGATTTCTCATCCTTCAGACCAGCAAGTAAAAGGCACAAAAGCCAAGACACATTTAAATCTATATCTCAAAGAAAACGAGAGTTGAATATTTCTGGGAGGACAAACTGAAGTGGCCTTTGGGGAAGGAGAGCTGGGTAGTTGAATGGTAAACACACTTACCCTCTGTTTAATAACACTTTGAGTGTTATTTGAGTGTTATCCTGTGTGCCTATTTTGCATTTTCAAAAAATGAACAAATATAAATATCAAAGCAAAGGGAATGAGGGGGCCCAGGAAGCAGTTTGAGCAGGTTAGCCCTTCCAGCTCAAGCCTTCCTATTAGATTTCATCTTTTCCAACCCAGATAAAGTTCAACACTCATTCTTTGGTCTCACTGAAATCTAAGACATTTTGTCTTCAAGTCATGGAGCCACAGAATTGAAAATGGCCACCTTCTTCAAAGCCCTCTTGTGACTGATGAGACCCAGGAAAGGAGGATATTTTCCCAAGATCCCCCAGGGAGTCAGGGGCAAAGTTGGGACTTGGCTGCAGATTCTCCCTGAGGGGCACACTCCTCCTGCCACATCCAGCTCCCCTCTTCAGCACTTGTTAATTTCAGGTGTCAGTTTGACTGGATCAGGGTGCCCAGTTGTTGGGGTTTTAAGCAGAGAGGTGACATGGTCAGTTTTCCAATTCTTTCTCTTAGAATGTGGACATAGGCTGTTGGTAGGCAAGGGGAAGCAGGGATACCAGTCAGGGCTTGTTACAGTAGACAGAAAAGTATATAGGTCAATGTCCTCAGACAATGTCTGGGTATGAAACCTATTTAAGGGTGTTTCTGTGAGGACAGTGTCCTGGGGTGAAGAAGGATGCTCCCCACTTTCCTTTTGTCCACTTGGCTTCTATTTCAGGGACACAGGGGAGTTGAGGAAGTGGGCAGAGGTTGCTTCTGTACTTCCCTTTCAGATGGTGCAGAGTTAGGGCCTTTATGTTTGTCTATTGTCTATTATCAAGTACTTATTGACTAAAAAATTTCTGCAGTACCTTGATTTTCATTTCTGGCTAGCCTTTCCTGTGGACAAACTGAGCCAGAGGCCTGGCAAGTAACAGTCCAACACACAGTGGGCATTTCCACAAAGTGAAGTGACATAACACGGGGCCACCTATGTTGGCTGCTCAGATTGACCCCTGTGCAAGGGTATGAAATTGGGAAGTGAGATGCTGATCCAGCTGAGGCTCTGCTTACAAAGCAACTTGGCCTGACATGAAACTGCACCAGCAGAGAGTAGGTATTTTTCAGTCGCCTCCAAAGCACCAGTAGCAGAGCGCCTTCCCAAACCCTTGGAATTTCTGCCTTGTGGACTGGCTGCCTAGGATTCTCTGTCTTCATTTCCCTCTTCCAGTTGATCAACATTAATTTAAAAGATATTTATTGAGTGTCCATCAGGTATCAGGCATTGGGTTTATGTCAGTGAACACACACAAACATGCACGCATTCCTTCTCAGGAGCTGATGACCATGAGGAGGTCATCCCATCTTCCTTCAGTGCAGGTGGAGGTCTTTTGGGGGCAACTGGGCTGATCTCAGCCCCCATTTGCTGAGACATGAGATGGTGCCACCTGACTTGGGAACATCTCTTGGGATAGGGAGACAATGATCACTACCTGTAACACATGCACACCTGCTCGTGTAGCCTTAAGGAATGGAGCCAAGTGCTGCTTGTGAACTGTCACCAGCTCCTGCTTGTGAACTGTCACCAGCTCCTTCATCATCTCTGATTAGGAGAGGGAAGATGTGCCTTTGGGGAAGAGCAAGATTTGTCTTTTGCACTTTGGAGTCTTCCAAAAATCACTATATAAAGCATGTGTCCTTTTCAGCATGTCTAATTACACTTCAATAAAAAGTTAAGCTGGAGAGATGGCTCAGCGGTTAAGAGCACTGACTGCTCTTGCAGAAGACCTGGGTTTGATTTCCAGCACCCACATGGTGGCTACGAACCATCCTTAACTCCAGTTCCAGGGGAATCCGAGGCCCTCTTCTGACCTCCGCGGCATTGCACGACACGGGTGCACTCACATACATGCGGGCAATACACTCATATACATAAAATAAAAATAATAAAAAAAATTAAAAAAAGTTAAGAAAACACAATTTAGATTTGTTGAACTGCCAGACTCTGAAGTCAGAGAAATCCAGACAGAGTGATGGCTCAGTCACTTCTATCAGCTCTTCTTGGTGTCCCTGTGTCTTGGCAGGGAATACTCAAATTATTTTATCAGCCTTTGAAGGCTCTACAAGTAGTTGCTTTACAAACCATGACATCCCAAGATGGCATGCTGGTGATAGGCCTCTCAAGAGTTCTGTCACCCTCCTAAGCTCCAAAGTGGCTGCGAAGCCAAATTAGTCATACTTTAGTTAGAGAACTTAGAGTGAGAGAAAGAAAGTGGTTTTTAGATTCTTTTTTTTTTTTCCAGACTGTGGCAGAGCCTGGAGAATTAGGGATTCCATACAGCTTGTGACCAGATGTGCTATCTTTAGCTGAGACCAGGCGCTATCAAAACAGCCAGCTTTCAACAGCCCCTTTTCATTTACCCATTTGTTTTAATATTTATGGTGTGTGTGTGTGTGTGTGTGTGTGTGTGTGTGTGTGTGTGTGTGCAATGCTGGGGTTCAAATCTAGGGCCTTTTGCACACTAAGAACATGCCCTAGCTTTGAGCTACACCTCCAGCTCCCGGGTGTCTGTGTTTTACAAAAATACTTTATTATTTGTATGTGTATAGGTGTATAGGTGTGGCAGAGACCAAAAGAAGGCATTGGACTGCCTGGAACCAGAGTTATGGACAACTGTTAGCCACTATGTGGGTGCTGAGACCCAAACCCTGGTCCTCTGGAAGAACAGCATGTGTAGTCACTGAGTCATCTCTCTAGCTGCTGGGGGTCTGTTTTTAGATTATAATAGTAATGCCCACTTTCCCCACAATATTTTGTTGATGCAGTGCTCAAACATATAGCCTAGAAATCAAGCTGGGCCTGGTGGGTCAGGCCTATGATCTTAGCTACTTGGGAGGCTGAAGCAAGAGGATGGACTCTGGGCTACCAGTGAATTCAAGACCAGTCTGGGCAACATTGTCTCAAAATTCTAAAAAGTAAAAAAAACTAAGCCTACATGTGCTTGCCTAGCATGGGTGAAGCTTTAGGTTCTATCCCTAGCAAAACAAACAAAATAAAACAAAACAAAAATCAAAATAAAACAGACCATAAAGAAAGTAAAATGTAAGCCAGGTATGCAGGCTTATGGCTGTAATCTCAGGACTCAGAAGGCTGAGGCAGATGGATCATAAATTTGAGGTTAGCTTGGGCTACATAGTGATTCTATATCAAAGGAGGAGAAAAGAGGAGGAAGAAGAGGAGGAGGAGGAGAGGGAAGGAAGGAAGGGAAGAAAGAAGGAAGGAAGGAAGCTGGAGAAATGGCTTAGAGGTTAAGAATGTGTACTGCTCTATCAGAGGACCTGAGTTCAGTTCCCAGCACAACCACCTGTAACTCAAGCTCCAGGAGATCCAACATCTTCTTCTGGCCTCCATGGTCACCCATAGGCACATGCACACACCACTGACATACATACACATAAACAAAATCAATTTTAAAAAAGTAGAAAGGAAGAAAGAATGAAAGACATAAAGAAAGTGAACTGTTCTCTTGTGGCTCTATCCCCCAGGGAGCATCACTGTCGCCAGTGTAGTGTGGAATCCCCCAGAATTGTTTCCAAGTGTGCGCTAACATACATTATGATTGCTTCATTTACAGCTGCCTTTAAAAAAAAGCAATTAACAATTTATCTTAGAAATCTTGATATGTGGAAATTTATTGATCTTTCCTGTTCTATTTTGTTTTTGCTTTTAAACTTTTTGTTTTTTAATTTTTTATTGAATTTTTGTGTATTTTGTTCATAAAATCATCTTTATATCCCCTTCTGCCTTCCTCTTTGGCATCTCCCCATAGCCCCTCTCCACTGTAGTTCATACATTCTGTCATTTGTATTAAGGACTATTATGTAACGTTAGTGTCCCTCAGTGCAAGTTCATCCACTGAGGTCTAGTCAGCCTATCTAGACTCTCTCCCTTCAAGAAGATCAGCTCTTCCTCACCCAGCAGTAATCAGCTGCCAATAATTCTTCAACTAAGGTTGGGTCTTGCTGTTCATTTCCACAGTTCTATGCTGGGTTTTTATCTGCCTAAGTTTGCATGTATCTTGTGCATGCTGACACCATTGCTGTAGGTTTGTATGAGAAGGGTCCCAGACACCTGTAGGACTATTTTTGCATGGTCATGTACTTCCTCCCTGGCTCTTATAATCTTTCTGCTCCCTCTTCCTCAATGGTCCCTCAGCCCTGGGTGGGTGGACCTTAATATAGGAGTCCTGTCCAAGGACCCACACTCTGCCGACTCTTATTCTCTGTGTTTTGGCCATTTGTGACCTTTTGTGTTCTTGGCCGTCTGTTGCACGAGAGAGCTTCATTGATGAGAATTGAAAGATGCATTAGTTCTCTTCATCCCTTGTTCTATGTTCCATGAGTCTTAGGTGTAGAGGCTACATCATAGATGTGCCACTTAGGCTTGGGCAATTCACACAATCTCTATGTGTGACCAGTGTTGTAACTCTGTAGTAATCTTTGTCTGTTTAAGCTACTTTGATGGGTGGTGACTAGGATACTTGTTTGTAAATTTAAGGATCCATATTTTGCACATAGTAAGCAATTACATTTGTCTAGAGATATGAGAGTCTTGGGGTTTTCTCTAAGATCTATGACCTCTCCAGGTATGTGTATTTGGCTAGGTTTACAGTACCAGACATGAAGTTCTTCCCATTGAGTGGGCTTTAAGTCCAATTAGGTGGCTGTTGATTACCCCCAAGATAAAAGTGCCACTACTGCACCCATATTGTTTGCTGTGCTGGTCATTGATGTGGTTCTTAGGCCTTGAAGCTGGGGTTGGACCATTGATTGATGTTCTCCCTTACCAGCTTGTGTACTGCTCTCCAAAGCTACGAGAGCTAGCATTCAGGGAGGAGGCTTCCAGGTCAGTTCCAGCTCCATTGCTCCAAATCCTGTGTCTGAAGTATGTCCCGCCTTCAGCAATAGGGTCTTACCTTCAAGTTCTAGGAGGCAATCAAGGACTCCCAAAATTACACAGGCTATTGCCACAGGCCTTAATTGCTTCCTGTTCTGTTTGTAAAACCAGGTTTGCTAAGATTTATACATTACATACCATAAAATGAACTCATTTTAAGTATACAGCTGATTAACAAAAACTCTCCATTAGCTCAGGCTGTCCTCAAATTTATCATGCTCCTCTGGCACCAGCCTCCTAAGTGCTAAGATTGCAGGTGTGAACAGCTCCTTGACTTTTTCATAAAATTTCAGAACTGTGCTGCTAACACCACCTGAGGAATCTTCTCTGAAAATTTCCTGTGCTTGTTGCAGTCACCCCCCACAAACCCATTTCCTGCTCCCTAGAGTGACCTCGCATGTGCATTGCACATAGGCAGAATCATGAGGTATCTATTCTTTTGTGTCTGCTTCTTTTAGTGGCATAATGTCTTTGAAGCTCATTCAGGGTTCATGCATGTTATAGCACGTGCAAGTTTTTCATTGCTGAATAATATTGCAATTCAGGATATACCACAGTTTATTTATCTGTGTACCAGTGTGTGGGCATCTGGGTTGTATCCAGCTTGGGGCTGTTGTGAATGATGCTGCTATGAGGATTTATGTACTGTCCATCTGTGTGGCCATACGTTTCCGTGTGCTTGAGTGTCTGGGTGGAGCTCTACCTTAGGGCTAGACTGTCATATCTTTAGCTAAGTTCCACTGGTGGCCACTTATTTGTTGTTTTGATAATATAAATTGTGCTGTATTGTACATATATCTTTGCATATATTGGTGAATGATTTTGAAGGTTATATAGAACTATATACAGATATAAACTTTTGAAATTTCAGTAGATTATTTTCCAAGAAAAGTTGCTGGTGTGAATGAAACCAGATGGGAGATGTGAATCTCCTGTAATCTCCTCAATGAATTAGTCTCTCTTACCATTGGAACAGCCTTTCCTTTTGTTCTTAGGCTGTTGATTTTTACATGTCCTTTCCTTCATTTTCTGCTGGGTTGTTTATCTTTTGCTTTGCCTCTGAAATAACTGTGTTCAAAGAAATTGACTCTTCTCTTAGAAAATGTACTGTAAGTTTTTGTTTTAGTCCTCAGTCCACCCTCCCCCTCTTCATGGCTGTTATACTGTGCAGATGTTTTATATTTTAAAATAGAAGAAGAACCCTGTGTGCATTTTACAGTATCTCTTAGTCATTTGTAATAGCCCCAGAAGGAGCTGAGGAAGGTGAACTAGTGAGGAAGGGAAGCCTAGGAATGTCACATGGTTCCATCTAACAGATGACCGGGAGACCTCTACCAACGTTTTTCAGTCGTTTTGGTGTCACATTAGCACAGTCTCTGTGTATCATTGTGAAATCAAGAATGGAATCTGGGTATTTGTGGCCTCCCAGCCCCTTGCCGCCTACCTTGTGCCATTCGTTCCAGCAATCCTTGCAGTCACTCTGTGAGATATGTACCAGCATTCCCCGTAGAACAACACACAGGGAACTTAAAGTAACTTGCTCTGAGCTATACAGCAAATGCTGGAGATGGAATGTAGATTGAGGTTTGCCGAACAACAGACCTGTATTCACATCATCCTCATTTTTACCAAAAAGCAATGACTGAGTTGGCCTCACAGTTGCCAACAAAGGAACATTTCAGCAGAGCTTTAAAGTGGACAAGAGCCTCAGGAAACTGATGGGTGTAGTGAGATGGCTGACTTGAATGTGACTTGGCTGGCAGATCTGTGGGCTGCTGTCTTTTTTTTTTTTTTTTTGTCTTTTTGAGACAGAGTCTCCCTGTAGCCCCAGCTGTCCTGGAACTTTTAAGACAGGGTTTCCCTGTAGCTCCAGCTGGCCTGGAACTCACAGGTAGCTGCCTCTGCCTCCCAAGTGCTGGGACTAAAGGTGTGCGCCCCCACGCTTGGCTTGGGCTGCTGTCTTAACCCTCCCCTACTCTTTCCAAGTAAGGAAGAGAGAAGGCTCATGATTGTAGTATGATCTGCCATGGGTACATCAGAAGGGACGAGTCCATCAGACCCTTCTCGGTTTGCTGTTTGTCATGTGGCAGAACTTAGTTGTCTGTGGATGGAGACTGGGTAAGGCGGAGAAAGGAGCATGGAGGACGGGGTAAGGAGGCTTCAGGCCCAGCTACAAAGTTTGAGTGGTTTCTAGGTGAGCATTGCTTTGCCAGGGGGGCATTTGGGTCCTGGGGAAGCTGTAGGTGTGAAAGTCATGCTGAGAAGTGATATGGAGGGCCCAGAAAAGCCAGTGTCAAAGTCCCTAGTACTCTCAGGATTTGTGAGAAGAAATAGTTTATTCAGTCATGAACTGCTCTGGAAGCCAAGTGTCCCATGTTTGACTGTGGGAGGGTCTACAAGATGAGTCAGTTATGGAGACTGCTCTCAGGGAGGGATGCACTGTCTGCAACTGACAAGGCTTTGGGTGAAGTTCTTCCATCGTAACAATATTATTTGTTGGACACTTACTGTATGTATTATATATAACAGATATGGAAATCTGGCCAGGTGAAATGGTGCCTACTTGTAATCCCAATCCTTGGAGGCTGAGGCCAGAGGATGGTAGTTTGAGACCAGTCACAAAGACATGGGGATCCCTTTTGTAATAGGCAGCTACCTGCTGCTCTAATAAAATACCTGAGATAATTATAAAGAGGAAAGGTTTATTTTGGCTCCAGACCATAATCACTTAGGCCCTGTGGCCCAGCAGTTACACCAAGGAATACATGGAATACATGGTAGCACAGGACTGCCCAGTTCTGGAAGAGAAAGAGAGGGAGAGCGG